>NC_090751.1:15908487-15913487 GCF_036898095.1 Palaemon carinicauda
TGACATAAAACTTTATGACAACAGCAACTCCTGAGGTATTTTCTGTAATTATTGTAGACAATTTTAATTATAGTTTTCTGTCGAGTTAATGTAGGATATAATAAAAACTACTCTCTGGATATTGTAGTCCATCATAAGAATTACTTTTTCTAGAGATATAGTAGATAAAAACTACTCTCTGGATATTGTACTCCATCATAAGAATTACTTTTTCTAGAGATATAGTAAATAAAAACTACTCTCTGGATATTGTACTCCATCATAAGAATTACTTTTTCTAGAGATATAGTAAATAAAAACTACTCTCTGGATATTGTAGTCCATCATAAGAATTACTTTTTCTAGAGATATAGTAAATAAAAACTACTCTCTGGATATTGAACTCCATCATAAGAATTACTTTTTATAGAGATATAGTAGAACATGATAAAAAGGACATTCTGTGTAATTATAAAAAAAAAACGCAGTATGAATTACTCAAGTACAGTTATTAGTGAGAGCATAATAAGAATGACTTTTTATATTTTATTTATGACATATTTGTTTTTGATGTTGTTAATAGTTTATATATGACATGTCTGTTTTGACGTTGTTACTTATTTTTAAAATGATTTATTGTTAATTTGTTCTCTTCATTTATTTATTTCCTTATTTCCTTTCCTCACTGGGCTATTTTTCCCTGTTGGAGCCCGTGGGCTTATAGCATCTTGCTTTTCCAACTAGGGTTGTAGCTTGGATAGTAATAATAATAATAAGAATAATAATAAAGTGATTCAGAAATTTGTAAGGAAAATATTCTCTATAGCCTCATGGTCAAACAAAATACGTAGCATTAAACTGAAAATGAATGATCCAAAATTAGGAAAAGGTTAGAATTTATCTTTTAAAGAGGATTAGGTTGTCATAGATGATAATTTATCATTTTAGAAATCCAATAATGGATGAATTCAGTTATCTCATGTCAAGATTTACCTCGAATATTTTGACAAAATGAAGGATCTACAAAATTGAATTAATTGGAGAATCCTATAATTTGATACGCAGTAAAAAAGATAAATATGATTAGATTAGATTTTGGTTATATATTGCTTAAAAGTTTTTTTTTTTAATATTTACGTTGATAATTAAACTACCATTCATCTAAAATAGAATAGTTCATGAAAAAATAGCTTAATATCCACTCTACATTTTCGATAACTATATTACAAACCATATAGTTATATCCTGCTTTCTGTTTTGTTTGTATTTTTACTGAAGGTGCCGAAAATCAATTTGGAGACCCGTATTTGAGTATGTATTTTTCAGCTGGTTAGAAGTATAATTATCTTGACATACGTAAATGCACAGACAGTATTTTGATACCTGGGTATATAACATAATGAAATCACAGCAATCATCGTATATGTCAAAGGGAACTTTAACTTTTTTTTATTGCTTACGCTACGATCAATATTCTGCGATAGGAAATTTTCATCTCCAAATTCTAAATATAAAATATTTGATATTTTTTACCCCAAATTTTCAATGTAAACTTTTTATACTTTTGTCCCTAGATTGTAAATTATTTGTTTTTTATATCTTTATCCCCGGTTTCTAAAAGTAGAATTTTTATATTTTCATCGCAGAATTGTATGGTTACGAATTGTAATTAAATCCATCGTAAACTGTATATTTGTTTTCATAAATTAGATAACGAAGGAATGACTTTTACCCCCATAGAAAGGGCCTCTTTTAATTATGCCTCTATGTTATGTAACGGCCTTAAACGCTATAAGAGACTGTCTGTATGCAGGTGCAAAAAAAAAAAAAAAAAAAAAGAAGATTAACGAGACTAGTGTTTGAGGACTACGCATCATTCTGGGTATGCCAAGGATTATGCAATAAATTTTTTATGAGTTAATTTGTTTGGATGGAAAGAAGACAGTTGGCTCTGGGTTGAATTGGGTATTACGAAACGTCTTTCATGAGTGCTTATCGGACCGTGGGTAGAGTAAAGCCTCTTTTCCGGTTTAAGGAAGGATTATTATGCAGCAATTTCCGTATTATCTGGACATAAGGAATAGGCTGGAGTAAAGTGGGACTTCCTCTATTGTATACGTTAATGAATAGGAAAACTTCATTCATACATCCGATGAGGAAAGAAAGTGAGCAGACCCAACCATTGTCTAATTTTCGTTATATAGACTGCACTTCAGCTTATTTTCTTTAACAATCAATGTTATAAGCTTTAAAATTTCGGTGTAGGACAATTATACAGACAAGTAGAATATACGTATTAAGTATTTTGTTATTGTATGACGTAGGAAAATTTCTTTGAAGGTCATTACAACATGTGCTTCTGTGTTATGAAATGGCTTTTTGCGGTATCTCCAACAGCGTTATTTCCCCATTTCCGCAGACTTAAATTCTCGGTGACCTTACGTAAAGAAAAGTTTTGTTGTCATTTTCGTAATTAGGGCGTTCACATTACTAAGGGTCTCCAGAGCTCAAAGTGTTATTTTTGTTTATTGTTCCAATGTCTTAAAACATTTTTCTTTTCACATTAAAAATTATACTAGATATATGTATATATATATATATATATATATATATATATATATATATATATATATATATATATATATATATATACCTAGTATTTTTAATGTGAAAAGAAAAATGTTTTTAGAAGACATTGAAACACACACACACACACACACACACATATATATATATATATATATATATATATATATATATATATATATATATATATATATATATATATATATATATATATATATACATATATATACATACACTTATATACTTCAAAACTTTGAAATTCGTTCGTAAATTTACAGACATGGGTATTTGAAATTGCCAATTTTCAAACACGTTCATCTTGTGACTGATTTTTCCCGCTCTGTCCTATTACACCCTTAGTATTATGAAAACCTCAATTGATACGGAGTACATCCAGATTATGCGAGTTGAGTAAAGACAATGAAGGATAGTGTATTTTAACATCTTGTGTAGAAATGGTTAAATGGTTATAAGATATCTATAATCAAAACGAACGTTTAAAATCTAGTAATCCCTCGGTGTTTCTCGGAAAGGATATCTTTATGTATTTCTTTGATATTTTTTCCTTGTAGATTGCTACTCAAGGATATTTACTTCTGTATTTTGACCGTCAAGAAAGTATTATTATTATTATTATTATTATTATTATTATTATTATTATTATTATTATTATTATTATGGGAACGGAAGTAGTCCAATACTTATTTTTTCTGTAAGAAATGAAATATCTGTCATA
The DNA here is from genome assembly GCF_036898095.1 of Palaemon carinicauda. Taxonomy (NCBI): domain Eukaryota; kingdom Metazoa; phylum Arthropoda; class Malacostraca; order Decapoda; family Palaemonidae; genus Palaemon; species Palaemon carinicauda. The sequence continues at coordinate 15,911,789 of NC_090751.1, forward strand.
TCATCTTCTCGAATCTCATTGACCTTCGACTAGTAGGTGTGAAGTAATAAACAGTAGATATTGTACATTTTTTGGTAGGTTGTGTACCTGAATACGTAATAATATCCTATTATATTTATAATCATTTAATGAGAAAATGTTTTTATTTACCCCTATAATTTTTTTTTCCATAGTATTTAAAAAGATTCTTTATGTGGGTTAGTCGGTTTAATCATTAGCGTAGAACACTTTAAAGCTGAGAATTTTTAGTTATCCTAATTAAGTTTCACAATGAAGTTTGCTTAAAAGTTAATATCGGAGGACAAGGAGATTTAAAGTTTCGTACACACAATGTGATTAAATTTTGTCGAAGCTCTCTCTCTCTCTCTCTCTCTCTCTCTCTCTCCTCTCTCTCTCTCTCTCTCTCTCTCTCTCTCTCTCAAGTACTTGAGTAAGAAGGGTTTATTTTTACTGTATAGCTTATATGAAAATCAAGGTGCAATATCAATGACGCTTTCTTGAAATTTTGTATTTTGTAGATTTTATTTTGAATTCTGAGAATGATAACTTAGTCATAGATTATGATGTTAAAGTTTCTGAAATATTTTTAATTTGTCAATTTTATTGCCATTGTGGTTAAACCTATGTAAGTTAATAGAGTAACTCACAGCGTTTCTAATAATGTAGATAATGGCAGCACTGCACTTTGATACAGGCTGTGTTGAACTTCGCATGAAACGTAAACTACGGTAATGCTTTGTTATAATGTAATCCCTGTTAATACCCTTGTGGTAGAATAGCCCAAGTTAATAGTATTTAATATAGATCCTGTTGATATTTTACTCTAATATATACTAGACCACGTAGGTTGATAGCCTACTTTACAGTTGATAAAAGATATAATACTCTGCATTTAACCCTTTTACCCCCAAAGGACGTACTGGTACGTTTCACAAAACTCATCCCTTTACCCCCACTAACGTACCGGTACGTCCTTGCAAAAAAAATGCTATAAAAGTTTTTTTTTTTTTTTTTTCATATTTTTGATAATTTTTTGAGAAAATTCAGGCATATAAATTTTTCCACTTTTGTTGCTGGAATGAATTGAAAATGGTATTATTTTCAAATAGAATAGTGAAGCTCCCGCAAAAAAAAATAATCCTTGTTTTCTCCACTGCGCAAATAACATCTCATTGAGCAGGCAAAGGGAAGGGAGGTGGAGCCGAGGCTCCTGCTACTCTTGAAAGTCCTGATAAGAAAGATTAGGAAGTAACCTGGAGAAGGGCGGGGCTCTTCTTGAGTGGGTGATTTAAGGGAGATAATATCAAGTTCAGGGAGAAATGTACGGTTTAATGCATTTGTGCTTAGTTATATATACACGTATGGATTTATATGTATAAATATATATTATATAATGTGTGTGTGCTCGCGTGCGTTTTTAATTTGTATCTGGATTTCTTTTAGTAGCTTTTTTATGGGGTTTAATCAGCTATAAACGAGTATTGCTGCCAACATAAAATCTCTTTGATTGAAGAAATGTATTTTCATGGTCCATTATTGCACACGGGTATAGACTGCTTGTCTTGAATCGTTGACCCCAATATGTCAAAGCATTGCACATGAGTGTCACGCTTTAATCTTTTGATTTTCTTGAATTTTTATATTACTCTTATTATGTCTAGTTCATCCTTTCGAGTTTTTTTTTTATCCCAATTGGCAG
>NC_090751.1:15918487-15924399 GCF_036898095.1 Palaemon carinicauda
TAAATTGAGATAAGAGAAGATATATTTTATCATTACTGCATCTGATGAATGATTTAGGTGTGATGTCATCATCATTATTTTGTTTGATTTGAAACGAAGTTGCCTGTCGAGTCACGTCATTGATAAGTCAGATTTTGTTAAATCTGTCATTTAGTTGAGAAAGGAATTCACTAAGGAGAAAAATTAGGAGGTTCGTTACTTAACTTCCCTTCAATTTAGACAAATGCTGAGTCCCATTACTTCTTTATTGTCCATTTGAGAAAGACAGATACTGGAAGCCTTTTTATAGCTGGAAAAAATGGATTTCGTTTGTAAAAGGGAGAAGGTTTAGATAATTTTCACATCTCAAAGAGCAGTTTTGTTGCTCTATCTATTGCTATATGTTGATAATTTACTGAATGAAAATGTAAAAACAAAATACATGATAATGTGAAGAATTAAAGAAGAAAATGAAGCATGCCTTGGCATTTTGGAAAATGTGCCATAATTTCTTAGAAAACTATTGGCATGTCAAGAAAATGAACGAAACATTTTCAGTTGTGAACTGATTTAAGTAAGCAAATAATAATAGAGTGAAAACGACGAATAGTTAGACGAAGTAAATAAAACAAGTAATTCAAGCCAAATTTTTACAAAAAGAATAATCAATTTGTAAGAGGCGAAGGAGGAACAAAAAGGTGAGCGAACTGAGTGAGAAGGAGAGCAGAAGTAGGAGGAGGAGGAGGAGGAGGAGAGGAAGAAGCAAAAGCGTGAGTGAGAGTAGGAGCATTCATAACAACGACGACCAAAACACCACATAGGGACCCCGGACCGCTCCCTGTGGTGTCCCTGGCGGCGGCGACGACGAAGACGAAGGAGCCTCGGCAGTAGTAGCACGGGCAGCTTCTTGACCCTGACGGCGGCCGAGAAGGAACCGACGAGGAGGCTCCACCATGCCGAAAGTAGTGGTGAAGCCCATCAAGCCATGCCTCGGCTCTCCCTCAAGAACATCATGGGGTTCATCTGCTCCACCAATCGTCAAACAGTAAGACCCGCCTCATGGGATCCCAAGTCATGGTCCATAGATGGTCATTCATTTCCTTTGTCCCAGTTATTCATTGCTATTAATTTTATTGTAAAATAACGCCTATGTCTGTCAGATATCATTTCATTCATTTATCTCATTAATGACTGATTTCTTTATTTATGTTTTTTTTTTTTTTTTTTTTTTTTTTTTTTTTTTTTTTTTTGCATAATGACGCCCCATTTTTTCAATTTAGTTTGTTTTTTTTGCATTGATTTATTTTTAAAATTCAGTGATCTCTGGTTTACTTTTTATTTTGTATGGTCTTGCATTTTTTGTTTATTTCTGCCTTTATAACTCAGTTTGTGTCTTGGCTTTTTTCTAGGTTCTTTGGTAATACCTTTGCTTTGAAGTGTGGAGTGGTTTTTTTTTTCCAATGCTTGGTTGTGGATTTTGAGAGACTTGCATGTATCACATTTTCAATATAATTAGAGTCACCATGAGTGAAAGATGTTAAAATTAAAGGCAATTTAAAGTTTACTATAAAGTGGACATTAACATGTGTGGATGAGTACTAGTGATTTTTTATTGATAAGTATATATATCTTAGGACAAATATCGTTTATATCGGTTATTGTAGAATTTTGTATAGATCGCATTTATTTTTTTATAATTCATCAAAGATTAGACACAAAATATATTAGTTAAATTTCAATATTAAAAAGTCTTCATTATTAATCTAGTTTACAGATCTGATTTTCTTATATAGACAAGTTTCGTCTATATTATTATTATTATTATTATTATTATTATTATTATTATTATTATAACAAAACAGTTGAAGGAGTGGTTATTATTTTTGTGAAAGAATGGTTTGTATTTTAAAGAGGTTAGACGGTTTGGCTCTTCAGTTTTTGTCTTCATTCGAGTCCCCTTCTAAAACATTTATAAGACGATTCTCTCTCTCTCTCTCTCTCTCTCTCTCTCTCTCTCTCTCTCTCTCTCTCTCTCTCTCTCTCTCTCTCTCTCTGTATATGTATAATATATATATATATATATATATATATATATATATATATATATATATATATATATATATATATATATATATATATATACATATATATATATATATATATATATATATATGTATATATATATGTATATATATATTTATATATTTATATATATATATATATAGATAGATATAGATATAGATAATGTATATATATATATATATATATATATATATATATATATATATTATATATATATATATATATATATATATATATATATATATATATATATACATGTATGTGTGCAATCGATCTTTTAATGTAGCAAAAGGATTTCCTTTATAAATAAACACGCTCATTTCATTCCCAATGGATAGACAAAATGTCTCTCTTTGCGAACACCCTTTTCCCAGTACTTTTCCTTTCCCTCAAACTTTCGAAGATTTGATCCTCCAGGTGTATCGTTTGTCGCATTGCCCTCTTTGATGAAACCGTCCGAATAAAATGACTTCAAACGGTTTCAAGTCGAAGTAGATAAAGCTGGGAGAAGCTTCACAAATGACTGAAATTGGATGGTTTCAAGTTGCGGTGTTTGTTGGTCGTTTGCCTGGTTGAATGTGTGTGGCTTATATGGCGCTTGGTCTTATTTAATATTTTTTTCTTCCCTATGCTTTTATCATTGTTTTTTGGTCGTTTTAAAGACTTCCTTTTTATTTTCATTTTTATGTTCCTTAGATTAACTCTACTCTATAGACGTTTGCATTCATGAAATTTTTGTGTCCTAGTCCCCAGACTGTCATGTTTTCGTACCACGAATGTTACTACATCTTTTGTCATATTCTGTCCATTGTTCTTGATATTCTGTCATTTTCAGTAGTCTGTTTTTTAGTTGTGTTTTGGTTATAAATTCTGTCACCTTTTTGCCATGGCCTGACAGTGTTGTCAGTCACCAGGAGACAGCTGCGTGGCTGAAGGTGGAGTAAGTATGAAAAATTCGGCATTAAATTGTCATGTTTTGCATTCATTCTTTTCTATCATATACTCTTGTATCTTGCCATTTTTAACTGTATTTTTGTATGTGCTATAGCTGGAATATGGTAAACACTCATTTTGGTAATTTGCATATTTAAGATATGATTGAATTGATAATTAAATTATTTTTTGGTGTATATATTATTACATTGAAGAAAATGCGTATTACTGTATAGAGGACTATGTTAGTTTCTCTCATTGTGATGTGAACTGTTTCCTATTACTTTGAATTTTGATTTTACATGAGTGGCCCAATTTTACTTTAATTTTGCTCCAACTCAATATCCGTCGTGTAAATAAGGTATTTAGTTACATTTATATATTATATATATATATATATATATATATATAATATATATATATATATATATATATTATATATATATATATATATATATATATTATATATATATATATATATATACATATACACACAAAAGGATACATCTTTATAGATTAGCATAGATTATCTAGCTCATGAATTCATTCCCTTTAGGAGCAATAAGTTTACGATCTGCTCTTAGATGATGGAGTCAGATCCCTTGAAATCAGTTGTTATTTACTCTTACTCGGGTAATTAGTTCTCTCCTTTTTATGTACGTGAACCTTGCAACTTTCACTGCTGATGATTGCTGGCTTTAGTGATGCCATAATTCCACAAAGAAATTTCTTCGCCTTCTGACACTCCATTCACCGGATAGTAACTGTGATCTTTTCATTCATTTCTTTCTGATTTTTTTTATAATTTGATTCTTATAGTCTAGGGTGTCTGTTTGGTCTTCTAACGCTGTTTTGCAGAGCAAATGTCTTTTATTTTCATATATTGCTCAAAATTTGTAATTGAATGCAAAAAAGTAGAATAACAAAGATCATATAGTAACTACGATATTAGATAATATTATCAATTGGCTAGTCATTAGTACAGAGAAAATGATAATAAAAAGGATTTCCAAGGTTAATATTTGCAAAGTGATATCGAAAGAAATATGAGTAGACGGAAAACCATAAGCAACGCCACTTAAATCCCATCGTGACGTCACAAAGAACGGAAATCCTGTTCTATTGCAGCGAAAAGGATTTCAATGACAGAACTTAATGGATGAAACACGAGAGTCCAGGCTAAGGCACAATGTTTTGTGACGTGAGCGGAATTTTCGTAGATGAGATGATGATTGGCTCATTGTGTTGTTCGTCTCAGAGTTTGTAAGTTGCTTTGGAATGCCTCCGCGAAGGAGCTCAAGCGTAGGGGTTTCTTGAATACTGGGTCAATGAGAGAGAGAGAGAGAGAGAGAGAGAGAGAGAGAGAGAGAGAGAGAGAATTGTCTTTATGAAAGTAGGAATGTAGGATTTTATATAATGATGTTTATTGCTAGTGATACACAGATTTTGATAGGCAAGGATAATAATGTTTCATAAGTTTATTAGTTTACATACATCAAATATAGATGTTTTTTATGCCTATCAGGGTCTTGCAAATTGTACTTATTCCATATAAACACTTGATAGCTTGTGAATACCCGATATATATATATATATATATAATATATATATATATATATATATATATGTGTGTGTGTGTGTGTGTGTGTGTGTGTGTGTGTGTGTGTAAATATATATATATATATATATATATATATATATATATATATATATATATATATATATATATATATATATATACGTATATATAAATTATATATATATATATTATATATATATATATTATATATATTTATATATATATTCAAATGTATATATACACACACACACACCACACACACATATATATATATAATATATATATATATATATATATATATATATATATAGTATAAATATATTTGTAGGACATTTTGGTAAAGATACGATAACATCTTTTAACTCGTTCCTTGCTGAAATGTTACAGTTGAAGAACCTTGGGATCCTACTATTATTATCACAATGCAAGCCAGCTGTTCTCAAAGTGGCACGTTTGTTGGCGTCTCCATTACAAATACTTTATAGATGAGATAGTAAGAGAAAAGTTAATACTTTATCGTGTTGGTAAAAGGGGATTTGTTTACAAAAGGTTCATTAAGGTGATCATACGATGCATAACAATTGTGTAACTAAGAAGAAAAATGGACTGGATAAATGTGATGCAGAGAACATAGATTAAATGGAATGTAGTTTTAAACAGATTATGAAAATTAGGTAAAAAAAAAAAAAAAAAAAAAAAAAAAAAAAAAAAAAAAAAAAATCAGCATAGATGAGAAAATAGGAATATTTGCATCTGCATTGGATTTTTTTTAATGCAATGTTAATTAGGTAAAAAAAAATGTAGCATAGATGAGAAAATAGGAATATTTCTATCTGCCATGGATTTTTTTTTTTTATAAAACGTTAATAAAGAGTTTATACAGATAAAAATCAGAGAACGGCGGAAGAGAAGAGATATGAAATTTCCACTTATTCTTTATGGAGTCGAATTTGGAAATGCGCATAAATGGGTTATGCAGAGAATGGGTGAAACGTGTTCAAGAAGCAGCTCGGCCTGTCGTGTGGCAGCTGAAATCGATGGGCTAATTAATGAAAGTTATTAGATGATGTAGTTATTTTTTTTTTCTTTGCGTGGTTTAATAACATTTCAATCACGTTCCTCAAGTTATTGAAAGGTTTTCAATATTCATCGATTGAGCTCTCTCTCCTCTCTCTCTCTCTCTCTCTCTCTCTCTCTCTCTCTCTCTCTCTCCTTAGGTAATGTTGCAGATGATAATCTTCGACCTAATTTGCCTTAACAGTAAACGGAAAAAATTAGGAAGGATTATAGTTTATTAAGTGGTCGAAAAATGTAAAAATTTATGAATTATGAAACAAGG
>NC_090751.1:15932399-15934899 GCF_036898095.1 Palaemon carinicauda
GGTTTCGACCTGGCCTTTCATTAGAAGGGGCCAGCGTTCGATCCCAAGTATGAGGTATATATATATATATATTCAGACACTTGCTTTTTATTCTATTGGGGAGATTGTAACCCCTTGGCTGTCTCTTACAGAGATTCGTCAATGAAAATTCTTCCAATACGCTTATAGTATATTTGTATTACAATGCCCAGATATGTTTGTCCGACCGGCTGGGATATCGGGCTGCACTTAACCTCGGGTTGAGCACAATCACTTCAAATGCCATCATGAGGGTTTAGCAGAACTTAGTTAAGTGCCATGATTACGCCCACTGACTAACGTTTTATTACTGTGCCAGGCGCCTGTACTATCAGATAAGGGATCTTTATGTCTCTGTACATATTTCCTAAGGTTCTTTTTTTATGTAGTCATTTAATAGCTGATTTAGTTACTATTGCATAATCCAATGTAATCTCACCTTCGGAGGAACGTTGAGCAACCTTGACTTTGTGCTGAGATTAATTGTCTGTAAACGTTGTCAACAAGAACGTTGCTGTTTTCAAGTGGCATTTGGAAGTAATTTTGTTTTTCAAGGACGTAGATTTCGCACCGGTTCCTTGTTTTCCCCCTGTTGAAAATTGACACCGATTGAAGTATAAAGTAGATATTTAGTTTAAGGATAGAAAAGCATGGGGTGCATTATAATTACATGAATTGAATGATGAGGATGATGATGATGATGATGATGTTGATGATGAAAATCATGGCAACGTTGTGATGGTAAATATCGTGACGTCGGCGGCAAAAGAAAATCAACAATGCTGAGAATGTTTTCTTCTTTCCCACTATGAATTAACTATAGTTTCGAAGCACTATGTCATTACTTTATTTTTCGTTGTAGTTTCGAATGATCGTTTGGCCAAATATACCAGGTCTCTCTCTCTCTCTCTCTCTCTCTCTCTCTCTCTCTCTCTCTCTCTCTCTCTCTCTCAGTTGAATGGAGAAATTAATATCTTATTTCATATTGCTGTTTTTCAATGGATGTTACTGATACTACTTCCATTAACAGGTGATTATTCTGCCATACAAACGGGCGACAAAGTGCAGTGTAATTTTAATGAAGAATGTTTATCTAACAAGGCATATTTTCATTTGTCCTTTAGTTATTCAAGGAAGGAAGACCAAAATCATTTATGGACTTACTGAATTATTCCTGAATTTATTTGCTCTCAGAGAGTATTTGTTGCACCCGATGTGCTCTCTTTTTTGTTTACTTTTCTTTTCAATTGAAATTAACATAGTGTTTGCAACCATTCCAGGCCTGTAAAGCTGGCGTTTTATTCCCGCAGAGTTTATCATTCTAATCTTATCTCGTCCCTGAGGCCCCCAATTGCGCTCACTCTTAAGCTTTCTACTATACCTCCATTCCCTCTTCCTTCCCTTTTATTTTTTTTACTTCATAGCCCCTTCCCCCTCGAATTTGGACCTGGAAGATGAATCTCCTCTTTGAACCAAGCTCTTGTTCATATGACCCAAATTTATATATACAATTTAATGTTCAGTATTTATTTGGTCCTGCTAGGACCAATGCATGAACGTTACTGATACCAGCTTTTATTTTTTTTTCAGTTATGTAACACTAATAATGTTATGATCATTACTGTTATTAAAGTATATTTTGTGGCATACATCAATTTTGATTTCGCAAATAAAGCATTGACGTTTCCATTTCAACAATAATTGACCATGATTTATATTATTGATTGGGAAAGCATTTACATTTCCGCCTGCAAGAGAAAATTAGCATAGGGCTCAGATTATGTTATAGTAATTAGAAGTTCAAACCTTGTACCCCGTATTTTTTCCTTCTCCATTTAGATGAAATGATTTGAGGACAGCGATCTGATGCTTTTTGTTCTATATGGCATGAGTGATTTCAATGCGATTATTTAAAGCACGTGCTTTGTAAATTGTTATCTACTGTATTTTTAATTTGTATATTATTACGATTTATTTCGACAAATCGTTTACAAACATAGCTATCTCTCTGAGTCATTTGACCTTTCTTGAAGATCATATATTTTTTGCTAATTGTATTTCTTTGAGGCAATCATTTTCATCTCAATCATTTGTTAAAAGAATACCGGTGTCATTCAAGGTTCCGTAGATTGTTGTATGATTGGGGGAGGGGGCTAGTGTTATCGTCGGGGGACCTGATTTTATTTTATATAAATGGATGAAAGGATTTTTAATGTTGAGATATCAAGTCGATAACGTATTCTGTTCAGCATCCTGCTGAATGCAACATGATTCTTCTCCTCTGTTGGGAAACGAAGTCCCCCAACCTACGCCATCCGGAAATACAGTAACATTTTCCTCCTCCCCATGACCTTCATCTATCATTGTTAATTTTCACTGTTCGTTTTGAAGGTCACGGTCATTGAATAATGCTATAAATATGCTTTAGAATTGTTTTGATATTTATAGCGAGGTCACAGTCGTAGCCGGAGCTTGTGTCCGA
>NC_090751.1:15942399-15947399 GCF_036898095.1 Palaemon carinicauda
AGACCCAGGATAAAATTAGGTTAACCTGAATTTTTTTTTAACCGAATCAAAATGAAATCTGATTAAGTTACATTTGATCTATAACGGAAAGCAATTATCTTTTTTTTCACCCAATAAAATTCCTTGCTCCGTCCCTTAGTCTGGGGACAGAACACATGCAATCCTATATCCTAATTACGTAATTTACCTGACGTTTATGCTTCCTATAATTACGTAATTTACATGACGTTTATGCTTCCTTGTAATTAGGAGGAGCATAGACAGGCAGGAAAGCCTTTTATGGAACCGACGTTGATGTACTTCGCTAGTGCTTTTTATTTTATAGCTTCATGAATCATATGTAGATATTTTTTTTTCTCGAAGAAATGAACATGTTGCTATCTAATTGTAAGGTATATTGGGTATATATATACACCTCGTTTGATATGCTGAAGGCTGTATTTTGTGTATTTACGCCTGTAGTGAGGGCTCATCTGATACTTTTATCTATTTATTTGTGAAAAATGTTTAAACGTTGTCGTTTGTACAATGGTGATTTGAACAGGCGCACGTGAACGACATGTTCAATTATTTTTTAATTACTATTCTATATGTATTTCCAAATTATTTAAACTTATCTTTAGATGTCTTCAGAACAGTTCACATCATTAAAATTTGTATCGCATGTCAAATTGGCTACTTTTTATTTAAAATAGAAACATGATTGTCTTTAAATTACTGTCAAAAATGAGTGTTTACCATAAGAAATGAGTATTTACCTGTTTCATTAATGTAAGACTATAGCTGTATATGCCCTTGTTATGGATAGATCCTAAGATGTGTTTTTAACCTGTTCGTGGTGGGAGTTGTGGTGGTATGGAAAATGTGGTTTCGGCTGTCGTGACTCTACGGGGACTCCACACTATATTTCAATACTCCCTCTGAGGCTTTTACATTTAATATTTTTACAAGTTTTTTTCTTGAAATTAAAGAAATAGGCTGTAAATTGAAAATGTATATATTTCAAAGATACAAATTAATGCAGTTCAAGATTTAAAATTAACTTTGAACGATTCCTTGAGTACAAAACAAAACTATTTACTATTAAACTTCAATAATTAGTTTAACCCAATGGTTCTCAACCCCTTTTCATTTTTTTCCTCCCTTCATGAATTTACAACCTTCTTGAGGCCCCCTTATTTTTTTTATAAAATTTTATACTCCCAATTAAGTAAAAGGTAAAAAGAGATAAAATAAATAAATAAATACATATAATACTGATAAAGAAAGCACCTTGATGATTTTATAAAAGATAAATTATTACAATTTTAATTGGGAAGCTCAAAAGATTAATTTTCACTCGGTTAATGAACTTTCATGACGGAATATTGGTCCTATTTTTGTAAATTTCAATTTCTAACAATATTTTGAAGTATATAATTTCTAAAAGTCTGCTTTGTCCACCATAAATTGTCGTTATGGCTCCCAGGTTGAGGACCCATGTAATTAACATAATTATAAATGTAGTATATCCCACCATGATACTTACTGGAATTTATTTGTTTATAAAGATATGTAGTTATTTTTTCATTTATGTGAAATAGAGTGAACATTTCTCTAGAAATCTTGACGAATCAGCAGTCGAACATTTTTGGAAACTTGGCTGTGTCATGATCTTCAAATATTTCCCGTGCTATCAGTCAGCCAAAGTGTCAGAAATGCCTCAGAGAGAGTAATTGAAAATTTAGCTGTATCCCATTAAAATCTCCCAAATGAAAAGAAGAACTTGAAACCACAAAATAGAAAGAGAGAATCATGACATAGAAGACGGGAGAAGAACTCACTCTCCCGATCCCAACTCCTGCCGAACGACGCTTGGACATGCAGCCATATACCTCTAAGACTGCCAATGAATTATTTGGATGAATATTTTAACACCTGTAACATGCCTTGACCGCAGCTTGTCTTAATCCCCGCAGGATCTAGTAATGTTTCTCTTTTATGTGATGAGTGTGAATATTTTTCGCGTGTGCCTCTCCGAGAATGTATTGCATGCGTGTGCATTTTTCTGGCTTGTATGTTTTTTTTTAAATTGCTGCTTTTTCTTTGGAATGAGGGACTGTGAAGAAACATTCCACTGAGTGTCTGGTCTGTATTTTCCGTGTGCTGCTTGTTCATTTGGGATGGCTTTGATGAGCACTGGTGTTCCATGTGAACACAAATGACGTATGTTAAAAGCATGACCCACTGTGATAAAGGTGAGTATTTTAAAACACGTTCCACAACAACAGACGTTGATATGTGTGATGGTATGAAGGTAGTTAGGTCATTGTTGTAATGTGGATGTGTGTTATTCTTGTAAGAATCTATTTTTTTGTGTTTTATTCTTCTGGAAGGAATACAATTACAGACACAATCCTCTTTATATGTGTGCAACTGGAATGTCTCGCGGTATATATTTTGACACTTTATTTCAGAATTTTTGGAAAATGTCTCTTGTACATAGTAAAGAACATATGAAAATAGAATTCTTCGTATGATTTTGTTGTACATAGGAAATTCATGACTTTTTTTCTCGAGGATACATCACCATGGAAATTTTTGCGTAGCACATTGCTAATGGCAGGAGCAGTTTAGTCGAACAGTGCCATGTTTTTATTATTATTATTTTTTTTTTTTTGCATCCCACACGGATTTTTTTTACATGCTTTTTCCAATGTGGAACGTTTTTGTCCTTAATTCTTGTGCCCTGTTTTTGCAGACTCACGCTTCCTTCCATTCACATAGGGCTGCCAAAGCAAAAGGAAGGAATCAGGATTAGGAAGGAAAGGTGAGAAGAATCATAAGAGGGTTTTGCATAATGAATAGTTTCCGACAGAAATTGAAAAAAAAAAAATCAACATGAAATTTTGTGTTGCCCTTTTTTTTCGTTTCTTCTTGTGAGATTGGGGATCGAGCGATGGAGTGTTCCCGCTATCTTTATATTGCTCGCTATCTCTTAGTTCTTGGACTGTTTTGACTCGAGGAAATGCTGATGGCATTCGAAATGTTTGTTTTAGGTGCACTTATTTGGGCATGCGTCGCACACTAACACCAGCGTACTAAACATGGTTAGAGGAATGTTCACGCACATGTGTGCATGCATTTCCCCACACACACATACACTGCAATCTCTCTCTCTCTCTCTCTCTCTCTCTCTCTCTCTCTCTCTCTCTCTCTCTCTCTCTCTCTCTCTCTCTCTAAGGTAAAAAGCAAGCATGGGGAGGGAAGGGAACGTAATCCTGAAAGGTCGACGAAAATAAGGCAAAAATTTAAGACACCCCTAAAACAGGCAAATGTGTGTGTGTGTATATATATATATATATATATATATATATATATATATATATATATATATATGTGTGTATATATATAGAAAGTTATATAATTATATACTTATGTATATCCATTTTATGCATATATATATAATATATATATATATATATATATATATATATATATATATATATATATATATATACACATATGTGTATATATATAGAAAGTTATATAATTATATACTTATGTATATCCATTTTATGCATATATATATATATATATATATATATATATATATATATATATATATATATATATATATATATATATATATATATATGAATACTTATAGAAGTAAATCCAAATTGAAGTAACATATAAACGTGAAGACACTTCTGTACAGACAAATAAACTAAAAAGAATAAAATGTTAAATGGGAGTGTTAATCACCTTATTAATTGAATAAATTCAGTGGGAACATGCACCATGGATATTAGTGATGTAGGAGACGTTATGTTGGACACAAAACGGTTCATGGTTGTTAAAATAGGAGTTTAGTAAAGTGGTTTCCGTTATATTTCGTGCCTCGCTATCAATAATTTGCTTATCACAACTGACAAAATGTTGTAGTTTTAAAGTAATTTATATATGAACACATATACATACATGATAAAGACATACATATTGATACCTTGAAGGGGTTGTTGTCAAATCAATCATTTTTGTCCGAACGTTACTTTAGTAGCATTTGAAAACTCTTCCTTTTGTTTTAAATGGAACTGAATATTTGTGTCCGTTGTTTTTTCTCGTCACCTCATAGCTTTGAATATAATGTTTTGCATCCTTTGACGTTTGATTGAAATGCTTTGCACCATTCTCTTGCTGAGTAACATAATCGTGAGCGCCATAAAGAGAATGTGATTGTTATAACTTCGCACATTTTGTTGTTGTCGTAGTTGTTTTTCATAATCTTTTTTTTTCTATTCATCATTGCTTTGTTTTTGCAGACTTCCTCTTCCTTGCATTCACGTTCGGAATGCAAAGCATAAGAGAGAGATCAGGATTAGGAGGGAAAGGTGAGGAGTGGTGCACGTAGAGTTGTTCTTATTTACGTTTCTTGAAACCTACATGAAGTTAGGAAACATTGTTTATGGATAAAAGAAGTTTGTTTTCGTTTGGGCGTCACTTTTGCATTTTGTTTGATTTTGATTTAGGCACCGTCTGTAACTATTAATATTAAGTTATCTGCACATTCTCTCTCTCTCTCTCTCTCTCTCTCTCTCTCTCTCTCTCTCTCTCTCTCTCTCTCTCTCTCTCTCTCTCTCTCTCTCTCTCTCTCTCATTTTGGTAATTCATGCGAAAGGTTAAAAGTAAACTAGAAAAAGAAATCCGAAAGCTGTTTAGAATTCTAAGTTTTTCGATAGAGCGAATATGCAAATTTTGGTTGACCGTAGGGGACCTTCCCTGTGATTTTTAAATTTACTGCTATTAAATTCACTCAGATTTTGTGTTCTGCACACACACCCACACACACACACATAGTGGGGTTTTTTGTATGTGCGCGAGTACACATCGCTACCTCATTGCAAGAGGGTCGTAACTCCAAATTCCTGATTTTTCAGGAGACGCATTTGAAAGTTGCTAAGTCCTATGAATTTGATCATGTTTCACAATCTTCTTAGTGCCATCTCTCGGCCGCTAAT
>NC_090751.1:15964899-15970992 GCF_036898095.1 Palaemon carinicauda
TAGTTGTATAATGTATGAGATTATGTATAGTTTTACGAATTTTACTTGCATTCGTTCATGAATAGTTTGTGTACTGTAATGTATGAATATTTATAGTCGCAAACATATTCATTGTTTTTAATGCAAAGCAAAGTTTAGGTTAGCAGTAAATTGTGTAAACACAAATGACGTGTCTATCATTAGTTTGGAAATTTTATTATATGATTTATCATACAAATGCCATCTATTATAGTTTTTTTTCGTCTTGTTTATTGTCGGTTCCTAAATTTAGAACATTGCTATTAATCACGCCTCTCCCTTTTTCATTCATTTGATTGATTAACATTTATAAATCTTGTCTTGCATAATGGTGGCTAAGCCCGCTGCTAATTTGCTTTAAGCGCTCCCACTGAATTACTTTTGCACTAGAAAGATGTATTGAGAGAGAGAGAGAGAGAGAGAGAGAGAGAGAGAGAGAGAGAGAGAGAGAGAGAGAGTCGTTCTTTGAAGCTCATTTGTTTTGTCAGGGCTGGGCTATATTAGGATGCGTGATTGCTCCTTCCATCGGCCTCCGACAAAGAAAACCATTGTAGAAAATCTTTCAGAATAAGCGAGAGAGAGAGAGAGAGAGAGAGAGAGAGAGGAGAGAGAGAGAGAGAGAGAGAGAGAGAGAGAGAGAGAGAGAGAGTCGTTCTTTGAAGCTCATTTGTTTTGTCAGGGCTGGGCTATATTAGGATGCGTGATTGCTCCTTCCATCGGCCTCCGACAAAGAAAATCATTATAGGAAATATTTCAGAATAAGCGAGAGAGAGAGAGAGAGAGAGAGAGAGAGAGAGAGAGAGAGAGAGAGAGAGAGAGAGAGAGAGAGAATAGTAACCCGTCGATTAGATTGTGTATTTTCATATAAAGTAGGTATTTTATTGACGTTAGAAGAAGAGATTGTAACGAGTAGATAAGAGTTGTACAAATAACAATGGAAAGAGATAAAGGATCTGCATTAATATGAAGATTGAAATGAAGTATGAAAAAGAAAAAAAGGCTTAATAAAGGGATGATATGGACAAATGAGACGTATTAGAAGGTAACGAAAAAAAAAAAAGTAGATATAAGCTTGGGAGAATGCCAAGAAAAATGGAAGTGTGACTATTAATTCCCTTTAATACTCTTTATTTGAGAGCCCCCCGGAGGCATCTGTTTCCTACCTTTGGTCTTTTGTCACATTGCCATGGCATTGACGGTATTTTTACCGCTTTGTTTCCTATGGTTTACTACCTTATGGCTTTCCGGCGTTTTTTTTTTTTTTGGGGGGGGGGCGGGGGGTTTGTTTCTCTTTGTAGTTATTTCTGTTTTTTCCCTCTCTGAAGTTGTGTAATAATACTTTTTCAACATATTCAAATTTATATATATATATATATATATATATATATATATATATATATATATATATATATATATATTATATATATATATATATATATATATATATATTATATATATATATATATATATATATATATATATGTATATATTTATTTATATATGTATATATATGTGTGTGTGTATATATGTATATATATATATATATATATATATATATATATATATATATATATATATATATATATATATATATATTATATATATGTATATATATATATATATATATATATATATATATATATATATATATATATATATATATATATATATATATATGAATGTATATATGTATATGCAAAACTATCATTCAACTATGCACTTATGCTCATTGTTGTTTTATTAAAGAACAATAGTCAGGATTCTTTTTATTATTCAATAGATATATATGACGTTTTTTCGTATTTGGTTCTACATTTCATGTCGTCGTGTAAGAATAGAATTTAACATTAGAAAATGTTTTAATATGAGGGAAATTTTCCTTCTTTTATTCAAGAGATAATAGGTCCAGTCTCATTTTGTGCGAAGAAAGGCGAGGCTTTGAATACCAACAGTCGTTTCATCTTGATTATTGAGGTTTTTGTTGGCCGAGATTTATATTATTATTTTGGATCATACATTCTTTTTGTTAGGGACTGCATTGTTTAATTTATTTTTCTTGGAGCACATATATTACTGAATACAGTTTTGCAAGGTTTTTGTTTTAATGATAATGGTTATAATGATGATGATAGTTATTATTATAAATGATAATTACTATTATTGTTAAAGCATAATTGTTTTTATTAAAGTTAATATTTGAACTGTATGCCTTAATCTATTGATAATTTCTAATGGAGCTAGAATTACAATTTGTTTGTCGTTTAAGATTATTTGTTTTTTTATGGGAAAAAATCCACACACCTTCCCAATTATTATTGGTGTTGTTTTATATCCTCCCATATTCTTCTGATTGAATGACAAACCCTGCTTCTTTGTTATGTAACCTTACGCATGGTTGTAACAGTGTGTCTGTGTTATTATCTTTACGATAACATTTTTTTCTCCTCAGGCCACTATTGTGTAAAAAAAATTTAAGAAATATACATATACAGTTTTTAGAATTGCAGTTGGTGTATATTATCTTTCAATTGATTATATATATATAGTTCTTATACGTTTATTTTGACTTTCATGCAAATTCAATTCTTTCATCTTTCCTTCATCTCCACATCGTACTTTTTTTTTTTTTTTTTCCTCCACTGCGTACTTCTGTTATGGTCGGCCTCCATTCCAAAGTGCAGTTCTGCCTCTCGCTTTGCTTTTTGATCCCGGAAAAACGCGAAATTCCTATGCGGTATTCATGATAAGTAAACACAACCTCTAGTCTGAAAAGCTTCCACAGAACCTCTGATATGTTGGCTTGTCCAGCCTTTCATCTCCCGGAAGCACATGTTGAGGCACGTGTTTTTGGCATTTTTTATCCGATTGAAAATAATTAGTATTATTAATCAACCAATGGATGGTTTGCCTTGCATTGTGTTTGTGAATTGATGTGATTGATGCAGTGTTTAGGGATTTTTTGAAATTTGCATTTGTTACTATAGTCCATTTCTATTAGCGATGCATATTTGCACAGACTCGCGGCGGTGCCCTTTTAGCTCGGAAAAGTTTCCTGATCGCTGATTGGTTAGAATTATCTTGTCCAACCAATCAGCGACCCGGAAACTTTTCCGAGCTAAAAGGGCACCGCTGCGAGTCTGTGCAAATATGCATCGCTAAAAGAAATGGACTATAGTGTTACAACCTGTATCATGGCAGTGATTTCATAGTAAACTCTCTCTCTCTCTCTCTCTCTCTCTCCTCTCTCTCTCATCTCCTCTCTCTTCTCTCTCTCTCTCTCTCTCTCTCTCGTTGACGTCAATATCGTATGCACCCGAACTTGCTCTTGAATCTCACCTTGAACCTGTCTCTTTAAATGGAAGGGTATAATGCCTCAGTACCTGTAGGGCTGTAAGATAACTTCCACAACAGTTATTCCAAGTCATCCTCGAACGATGGGTTAAACAATGTTATAAACTATATAATTTGAGGAGGCAATGATTTAAATCCAATAGGCAGTGATGACTTGATAGTTTTTTTATCCTCTCTCTCTCTCTCTCTCTCTCTCTCTCTCTCTCTCCTTCTCTCTCTCTCTCTCTCTCTCTCTCTATCTCTCTCTCTCTCTCTCTCTCTCTCTTTTAAGATAAATATTTCGCGTGGTTAACTCTTACCACGTTAATAATTTTTATATACTTACATTATTATAGTATATATATATATATATATATATATATATATATATATATATATATATAATATATATATATATATATATATATATATATGTGCGTGTGTGTATATGTGTATGTTTATGTATATATATTTGTATATATATATATATATATATATATATATATATATATATATATATTATATATATATTATATATATATATATATTATATATATACACACAATTTTTCCTAACAGTGGGAGTTCTAGCGAAAAACAACAGAAGTCTTTACTATATTCAACCTTTATTTACTGGATCATAGATGAATCTCCTCTACAATAATCCATCACACAATTTATATATACAACTATACAAAAGAATCATCAGTATCGTGCTTATGTATTTTATTATTTAATATATTTGGAATGTGAAATTATATGACTTCTTATAAATCCAGCAGTATCTTGATAACAGCTATCAGTAGACAGAGGCAAGGCTCACGTAAACAAAATGGCACGACAATTAATTTATCGAATTATGCTCAAGTGATTAACGGCGGTGTTGATTTTAAAGGCTTCTAATCTTCGTGGTCGGATTATGTCTCTGAAAAGGGTTGCTCTGTCGGGAAGTGCTTTTATGTTTAATGATAAATCGTGTTGGCAGGAGTTTGATTTTTGTTGGTTTTCTTTTATTCAGCTATTATTATTATTATTATTATTATTATTATTATTATTATTATTATTGCAAGCCACAGCCCTAGTTGGGAAAACAGAATATTATAAACCCAAGGGAAAATAGCCTAGTGAGGAAAGGAAACAAGGAAATCAAACTACAAGAGAAGTAATGAACAATCAAAATAAAATATTCTACCAAGGGCTCCAACAGGAAAAAAAATAGCCTAGTGAGGAAAGGAAACAAGGAAATGAATAAACTACAAGAGAAGTAATGATCTAAATAAAATATTCTAAGAATAGTAACAACATTAAATTAGATTAACTTTTTCGGTTATGGAAAATTTTGGAATAGTTTGGCGTATTTGAACGTTAGAATTGTTAGTTTGTGTATTTCTATTGTTATTTTTACTTTTACTGCATTTGATGACTTGGTTAACTTGGATGATAACATCAGTGGTCATCGTAGTAGAAGTATCATTTGATTTATCTTATATATAACTGTTAACTCGAGGAATGAATTTTAAATCGTCAATTCAATTACATTTAGCACACCGTCCTCAAATTTAAGGTATAAAGATAAACCAATAAAAGAAAAAGTGAAGTAACCTATACGTGATTTACCGTGGCAGTCGTAATTTACGCTTTGTACAGTTTGTAGCAAATATATCACCTTAAACTGTTAAAGTGAGCATCATGTCATTATTTTTTTCCATGGCAACTGTGGAGACTTGTCACCGCTTACCCCCCCCCCCCATCTTCACTATACTACCATCCTCTTCACTCCCAAAATTACTCCCCACTCCCTCCTCACATCCCCACCTATCTAGCAATTCCTTCATCTTCACCCTTAATACCTCTAACCCAGTACTGACCCAGCCTAGGAGGATTATATTTTTCCTCCAAGGACCCAGCATTCCCCATCTTATATCCCGGGCTATATATCCACCTCAAGCATCCTGCACCCTCCTAGACCCCCACTATCCCCCCACTCTCCAACAAAGTTGACGCGAACCAAAGAGAGTTAATATACATTTTTTCCCTTTCCTTTTCCTAACCGATGCGAGACGTTTCTCCTAAAACTGTCTGAAAATTGTCCTTATCTTGTTAGAGGGGGACTTTTGGGGGCGATAAATGGCACTCTTAATGGTAGGGAATTGTTGCCGGGTTATTCGCCTTTTCTCTGATTGATGGAAGAGTTTCTCTTTTTTTCGTGTAGAGGAGATTGGGTCATGTGGTCAATGGGACACTAAGTGTATTGTGTAGTCGTGGTTCAAGTTAATTCCATTCTTCTCTGTTTGTTATTGAATTTTCTTTTGTAGCCTGAAGAGCAAGTCGTTTCAGCTCGGTCTGTATATCTCAGCAGTGTTTGTTTTTTCTTGTGATGTGTGCGCCTGTTGTTTATTTTTCTCTATCTCTGGATTTCTAATATATGTGTATATATATATATATATATATATATATATATATATATATATATATATATATATATATATATATGTATGTATGTGTGTGTGTGTGTGTGGTCGTGTGATTTGTTATTTGTTGTGTAGTGAATTAGATAATTTTCGTTGATAAATAACTTTGTTATTTAAAAGCAAATTGCTCATTTGACTTAACGTTTTCATTTTGATTTATTTAATTTTATATAGGTGATGGCGAATCCCTTTTGTAGACTTATTGTATACTACTACTGTATGTTAATAAATAACTGTAATCGCTCGCTTTTTACTTTTAAAAAAATTGTCCTACA
>NC_090751.1:15971492-15978992 GCF_036898095.1 Palaemon carinicauda
TTCTATGTAAGATAAAACAATTTGCCTTATCTTTTATTATACATTGCATCATTCATTGTTAACTATCATGACTGAAGCACTCGTAAGGGAAGATCGTATAGGGTGTTATCGTTCGGCTTAAACCTTCCGTCGCAGACTGTCTTTAGGCGTTCATCATACACAGCTGCTATGCGCTTGGTATCGGGTGGTCCAAGCCACTGTTCACATGAAATAGGTTCTTAGTACTGGGTATGTATGCAGGCTCCTGCGCCCACGCGTTTTTGGGAAGCATCCCTCCTCCCCCTTTCGCCAGGGGTGTGGCTATTCGGGATGGTTGAGTCGTTACGAGAGAGGAGGATGCTATTTTCTACCTTCTGGACAGGTGCCTTTTTTTTTTAACTTTTAAGCTTTCAAACATGGGATGGGAACATGCATCTCTCTCTCTCTCTCTCTCTCTCTCTCTCTCTCTCAGACACATCCCTTCCCCGTCTCCCGTCCCCGACAGTGCATGAGTCACACTTAACTTCCTGTCCATGGATTCTGTATCATGGTTTCGGTCTGTTCGAACCGGTATACAGTTTTGCTTGTCATCGATGATGCACGAGTCCTATGCTGCTGATTCCCGCGGTTTCCATGAAATGCTGCAGTGTACAGTAGGCTAGTGTTATATACGGGGCAAATTTAATTGAGGCAATGCACACATTCCTTGCAACGGTTTTTGAGCGAATTGATGATATGTTTCCTTCCATAATAATGTGAATATGGTAAATAATAATTTCACGTTACAGAAATCATTGCTCTCTCTCTCTCTCTCTCTCTCTCTCTCTCTCTCTCTCATTGTGTTCATGTCATTCTCTTACAGTGAACGTGGAGATTAGATCCGCATCCAGCTATCTGTCGGATGGAATGAGAGGGCGGGATTTTTTAATCTTCTTGAGTATCCCCTTCGCTTCTTTTGTTCTTTGTATTCTTTCATGTGTCTTCTCCTGCATTCTCCGTTTTCTTTAGTCTTCTCTCGTGCTGCCTCTCTCTGGTATTGACTATTCTCTCTCTCTCTCTCTCTCTCTCTCTCTCTCTCCTGTCCGGTGGTGCCGGTATTTCCTTTTTTTTATGTATGCAGCTCATGTGGTTACGGCCCTAAGGTATGTACTTTGGACTGGGATTCCACTAGATGGGCAGAATGTCTAATATGTATGTTCTTTATGTGTTTATGCATTGTTACTGAGATTTTAGACTTTTTCTGCATTACAATTTAATTGTTTTGTTTACAAAGATGAAAGAAACATTCTTAAATAGAATTACACCTCATCTGTTTAGTGATTTCTCCGTTTCTGTATCTTGACGTGACTCTCTCTCTCTCTCTCTCTCTCTCTCTCTCTCTCCTTTGCTATCTGCTTGTCTTCCTCGTCTCTCTTTGCTGTCGGGTCTCTTGCCACATTCTTTCTCCCTCCTCCTCCTCCTTCCTTCATTTACTCCCTGTACCTCACCCGTCCCATCTCTCCTCCAATTTACAAAGGCATCTGGGGGAGGGGGGAGTTGAACATGGATACCCCTTCCTCCTCTTCTCCTACCCCCAGTCCTTAATATTCTACCTCTCCTCCTCCTCCTCCTCCTCCTCCTCCTCTTCCCAATCTCCGTTCTCCTCTGTCATGCCTGGGCTATTATTTCCCATCAAGTTTATCTTCGTTTTCCTACTATCTCCTCCTTTCTCCCCTCTTCCCATCTCTCTTCTCCATCCCTCTTCCACCCCACCCCCCCCCCCCTAAAAAAAAAGGTAATCATACGTTCCTCTCGTATCTAGTATTGGTCACTTTGTCTCTTCTGGCTGTCCTTTTATCTGCCTCGGCGGAGGAATATCGCCAGAAAGTTTTCCATGAAGCAAAGCTGGAACTGGGAATGACAACCATTGTATATTGTCTTCGGGCGCAGTTGGACAAACGGGGCGACAGTTAAAACCTGTTATTTCTTTACTCGCGTTGGAGCCGAAAAGGTGTTGCTTTGGTCGTTAACGTTGTTTTGATGTCTCGGGGTCTTGGCGAGTGTGTGCACCAGAGCTATCATATAATTGCTGTACGTGTATGTAGCCTATATATATATATATATATATATATGTATATATATATATATATATGTGTGTGTGTGTATATATACACATACACATATATGTATGTACGGTATGTGTATATATATACATACATATGCATATATATATATATATATATATTATATATATATGTGTGTGTGTATTTGTGTGTATGTAAACATATGTATATATAATATATATATATATATATATATGTATATATATATATATATATATATAAACTTATATTTTGTCTCCTGATATATTCAATAAAACGGAAGAAACAAACATCCACACAAAGGAAGGAGAGAGAGAGAGAGAGAGAGAGAGAGAGAGCTATTCTGAGTGACTGACACTTACAAGCCTCACATTTCCTTTCAACAGTACAGTATTTTGATAGAAGGCAAGACTGTCTAGGCGAAAATCAACTACGTTTCAAGGACGTAATAAATTAATTAAGCAAATATAAATTAATTAACTAAGCAAACATATAAAAACCGTAGAAGGAATTTTATTTTTATTTTAGATATGTGATATGATGAGATTCAATTAAAAGATCTTGGGCAAGTATTTTATTCTTACACTGATTACAGACTGGGAAATTATATATTAAACTATGATGATTATGATTGTTATCAATATTTTTATTCTTGTTATTAGAAACACGGGTTATATTTCTTGAGACGTGTTTAAAAAGGGTCTTTACATTGATATTATTATTGCTATTATGCTTCATTGTGCGAACTCTTTTTTTTTCCCGCTTATCGGCGACCTGTCGTGCAGAGACTGAAGATATGGCGGGTCTTCTTAAACCTGTAATTAAGGCGGCACGATCAAGGGAGCTTGATAGGCCAAACATCCACGAATATTTTGTAAAAAAAAAAAAAAAAAAAAAAAAAAAACAATAATAGCAAGCTTATGCTCTTTTCTTTTGTTATTCCTAAGATATTGCCTTTTTACCGGACTGGTGTGGAAGTGTTCAGTTTTTTGAATGGGAAGTGAAAGCTTCTAAAATTGTTAATTCGTCTAATTGTCATTTTACGTGATTGGTTTGTATTATTACGTGATTTTTTATGTACTTCAATCGTTGAGAGAGAGAGAGAGAGAGAGAGAGAGAGAGAGAGTATAATTCTGTTCAGTAGATTTCAAGACACAGTAAAGAAATTTACCAGGTTGCCCAATATTATGATCTATTTTCTTCTTCAGTAGTATCGTGCCCCTGAGTGTGGGTACCGTTGCCTGGCCGACGTGCGCTTCATCCTTTTGCCTCCTCATCTACTTGCAAGTGCTTGCTGGCTGCGAGCGAGGCCGTAATACCTGCCTGCTTTGCCGAAGAGTTGGCTGGTATATTAATACATTACCAACAACTGGCAAATGTATGAATTGTTATCGTTGTAGCAACTGCGCTAACCGAGTGCCACCTGGTGTGAGTTCTAGACACCAGCGAAAAAAAAAACGCATCTTTTCCCCGCAAAAAAATAGCATCTTTTAACAACTGCATATTCGAGAAAGCCTATTGTCTCTGCCTCTAAGAGTTTTTCTTTATTTTCTTCTTTCTCTGCTTTTCTCGCATGGATATTTTCTGTTACGGTTTGAGAGAAAAACACGTAGCATTTTACTAGAATGATAAGTTTATCGTTTTTGGTATTTGATTTTCAAAAGCGGTAAAAAGTAGGGATCATTTATACAGTATCATTGCATGGAATTTATTGTATGAGATAATAGAATAATATTCATATAGCTCTAAAGGGGATTTTCAGTCATTATTTGCATTTTCTACACACTTGACTTGTTTTTAAAATTTACAATTTACCTTGATGAAATACTGATTTGATTTCTTGTCTTACTTTTAAGATTTTTTTATTTTTTTTTTGATGCACATTTTCTTATGTTTTTGTGCAATAGGCAAATTATATAGATAAATTCCTCCTTATTATTGCTGACGAGGTGTTTTTGGTCTTATTGTGTTTCAGGTATGATGGTCCAAGTCTTCTGTGTTGGAGGTAATTATCAGCTATTCTGTACAAGTTGAGAGCAGGTAAGTTGCTGGGACACATTGGG
Source organism: Palaemon carinicauda (assembly GCF_036898095.1). Lineage (NCBI taxonomy): Eukaryota > Metazoa > Arthropoda > Malacostraca > Decapoda > Palaemonidae > Palaemon > Palaemon carinicauda. The sequence goes on from NC_090751.1 coordinate 15,975,616, forward strand.
AGTTGCAAGACGAGGCTGATATCACTATCTCACGATAAGGTCGGAAATCCATGCCGTGGGGTATAGACTTTACGACCTTATTGGTATTGGTGATTGGCCTCCTTTTAAGCTCCCAACCCAGCACCAGCCTGAGGTTCTTTTAGAGGAAGGGAATTGTAGCAAGAAAATAATTTTAAAAAAATTATCGAGTAGAAACCAGCCTCGTGAAATTATGAAAAAAATATACTGGAAAAATCAAATAAGTTTAAATAGTTTTAAATTGGTGTTGGCTTTTATTACTGTTAGAAAAATATCGAGTAGAAACCAGCCTCGTGAAATTGTGAAAAACAAAAAGTATATTGGAAAAATCAAAAAAGTTTAAATAGTTTTAAATTGGTGTTGGAATATTTTCATAACTGACACCTCATGTTTGTGAAAATATCTAGAGTAGATGGTATTGCCAAATTAATAATTACCTGGCATATCAACTGCCAAGGCCATTAAATGAGTTGTCAGAAAATGTATTTAAACTTAACATTTGGTACCTAGAATGATTCATGTAGGGTTATTTTGGAAATAAATTACCCCCGGGAAATGACTCATTGTCCCGTTACCTAAAGAAATCCGAGAATAGAGAATAGATTGCGCTCTTCCTCAGTCATTTGAGGAAGTAATGGTATAGAACGCATTGTGTTATTAAAATTTCTTTTAGGTCAGAATCTTATTTATACACCGTACATCCATATGTATATATATAATATTTACGTCTTATATATATATATATATATATACACACAGTATATATATATATATATATTCATTCATATATATGATATATATATATATATATATATAAATATTATTTATATGAATGCATACATCCGTTTCGAGAATCAAAATTCTCTTAATATGATCCCATTTTCCGCGATAAAAACGTAGAAAAAGTAATTTGTAATAGTCAATGAATTGTAATTGATAAGAGTCAAAATCACATTCAATTGAGAAATTATGTAAAAGGAATAGCTCTGGCCGTGTTCATCGATTCCTTTAACATATATATATATATATATACACACACATATATATATATATATATACATATATATATACATATATATATATATATGTGTGTGTGTGTGTGAATGTGACGTTGTTATCTGGGTTGTCTAGTTTGTATGGCTTGTTTTCGGGAAAGCCCAGAGTAAAGAACGCATAGTCTTGTTTATCATTGCTCAGTGTCGTCAATTGCTAATGATCTTCATGTGTAGTTAAAGTCGAAATTTGTTGAGAAAAGAAAGATAACGTTATCATATCTTTGCGCTTTGATTAACATTACGGTTCAGTAGCTTTTCAAAGAAGTTTTTGATATTGCTAAGGAAGCTACTTAAGTGATAAGATACAGTTGATTATATATATATATATATATATGTATATATATATACACATATATATGTGTGTGTGTATATATATATATATATGTGTGTGTGTGTGTGTATATATATATATATATGTATATATATGTATATGTATATATATATGTATGTATATATATACATATATATACACACATTGATGATATTGCGTAAAAGTTTAATTAAACATAAAACAAGCTAAAAAGTATTTGATGAGATGACTTCTCGTTCGAGGCACAGATTGTATTACATTGTGGTTATTGAAATGCTAGTCGACATGGAAGGTCTTTCAGCTGGAAAATAGCTTTGTTGTAGGATCGAATTCTATTCTATTCGATTCTATCGATACTACAGTGATTGTGTTTGTGTATCGTTCGTTAAAAATACCATGATCGATTCTTGTTATCTGAGAGTTTCTGATTTGTATTGTTTCTGTATTTGTATATTTCTGTTATTACCTTCGCTCTCCTTCCCACCTCTTTTATGGGTAACTATATTTTGCAACTTAGTTTTCATATAGTTATTATAATGATATATCTCTCTGGAAGAAAATACTTTCTGATTTGTATTATTTGTGTATTTGTATATTTGTTTGCTATTCTCTGCTTCCCACCTCTTTTATAGATAAGTATACTTCGCAACTTAATTCTAATACCGTTATAATAATGATATTATCTCTCTCGGGAAGAGAATACTTTCTGATTTGTATTATTTGTGTATTTGTATATTTGTTTGCTATTATCTGCTTCCTACCTCTTTTATGGATAAGTATACTTCGCAACTTAATTCTAATACCGTTATATGATATTATCTGGGTGTGAAAGGAAATGCATCCATTCGCGTTAATGAAATTAGATTTGAAAAAGTTTAATGAAAATATCCAGTCACTATGAATAAATGCATTTGGTCCCACCGACTCACTCGCTCAGTGCCTTCATTTTTGTGGGGTAACTTGCGGGAAGAAAGTTTGCGAAATATATTTTGAAAAACTCTTCCCTCTTTTATAATTTTCCTCACTTTCTGGGTAAGTGGTGGGAGGTCAGGTCTGCTTGTTTTGCGATTTCTTTTGCTTTGCGTTTTTTTCTTCTTCGTCCTTTAATAATAATAATGATGACATGATTATTATTGCGTTTTTTTCTTCTTCGTACTTTAATAATGATAATGATGAAATGTTCTTCGTCCTTTAATAATAATAATGATGACATGATTATTATTGCGTTTTTTTCTTCTTCGTCCTTTAATAATAATAATGATGACATGATTATTATTGCGTTTTTTTCTTCTTCGTCCTTTTATAATAATGATGATGACATGATTATTATTGCGATTTTTTCTTCTTCGTCCTTTAATAATAATAATGATGACATGATTATTATTGCGTTTTTTTCTTCTTCGTCCTTTAATAATAATAATGATGACATGATTATTATTGTTATGATGATGAAAACGACAGATGTTGGTTGTTCGTTCATTCTTTCTTTTCATTCGTCTCCCTCTCGTTATTTATTCGCTCTTGACATCTTCGACTTGAAGGAATTCCAAAGTAATTTAGATAATAATAGCTTCAGATTGATGAGGGAACTGTCGCTTGCCAGAGGATCAAGGGTGATCGATGCTTTTCCATTTCGAGAAGCAAAATTCTCTTGACATGATCCCATTACTATTACTACTACTATTACTAATAATGCTAAGCTACAACCCTAGTTGGAAAAGCAGGATGCTATAAGCCCAGGTGCCCCAACAGGGAAAATAGCCCAGTGAGGAAAGGAAATAAGGAAAAATAATATATTTTAAGAATACTAACATCAAAATCAATATTTCCTATATAAACTATAAAAACTTTAACAAAACAAGAGGAAGAGAATCTAGATGGAACAGTGTGCCTGAGTGTACCCTCAAGCAAGAGAACTTTAACCCAAGGCAGTATAAAATAGAACAGTATAAAATAGAATAAAATACTTATTAATGGGTAATGAATTGAAATTG
>NC_090751.1:15983992-16013992 GCF_036898095.1 Palaemon carinicauda
AACAAACCAATTACAGACATATGAGTTGTGTTTCCGTATTGGTCGAAGGACAAGGACCGATCCCGGATGTGTGCGGTATTTAGCCGTTTTGGTCTTGTTATAATGGAGTTCTGCCGTATTGACAGAAGGTTACTTATACGAGAATGAGTAACTTAATTGTTCGAGTGATGGATGAAGAGTCCAGGTTCAGGAAAAGCTTCGGTGTTTGAGAATTTTCATGTTATTTTAGTTGAAATTTCTTCCAGAAATATTATTATTATTATTATTATTATTATTATTATTATTATTATTATTATTAGCTGTGCTACAATCCTAGTTGAAAAGCAGGATGCTATAAGCCCAAGGGTGTACACAGGAACAAATAGTCCAGTGAGGAAAGAAAACAAGGAAATAGATAAACTATATGAGACGTATTGAATAAAGAATAGGAAATATCGTAAGATCAGTAAGGTTAAAATAAATCTGCCATATATAAACCATGAATAGAGGTTCTATTAACCTGTTCAACATAAAAACATTCAATACAAATTTGAACTTTTGAATTTCCACTGATTCAATATCCTGATCAAAAGATCATTCCACAATCTGGTCACAGCTGGAAATAAAATTTCTAGAATATTATATACTGTTAAACCTTATGATAGAGATGGCAGGTCTGTTCGAATTAAATGCATAGCTATTACAACGCACAAGATGGTACCGTCTGGGAAGATCGGAATGCAAAGGATGGTCAGAGTTATAAAAAGTCTTATGTAACGTGCTTAAAAAAACTAACTAAACGACGGTGCCAGAGATTAATATCTAGATCAGGCATAAGAGATTTAATAGACCGCGAAGTTCAACAAATTAAGATTAGAGTCAGCAACCGAAGAATGAGCCAGAATAGTGCTCGAAAAAGGTAGAATGAAAGAAATGAAACATTTCTTCTGAATAGATTGATCACCGGAAAGATTAATTCTAACAGAATTCTTTTATTTTAGTTGTATGTCTATATGTATGTGTATATATATATATATATATATATATGTATATATATACACACGCATTTATATTATAGGTTGAAAAGGGTATACTTCAGATTAAATCACACAGGCATATGAGAGAGAGAGAGAGAGAGAGAGAGAGAGAGAGAGAGATGTGTCAAATCTGACGACTTCTCGGCCACTTAACTTTTTCATGTAATATGAAGTCTTTAGTGAGAGTTATACAATAAATCCTGCGTCAGTTTTATTTACAGAAACTGAGAATATAGAGAAAATAGGAAATTGTACTGAAGAACGCTTTTAAGGTATATCATTGCATTGGATTACCTTGGTTTATGACCAAACTGAATTCTGCTTCAGAGGAACCCGTGCGAGATACAACCAAATTAGAATTGAGATCGATATACGAAGTATGAGAACAAATAGAAAGAAACCCGTCAAAGACAATAGATTCGAGATAATAGATTTTATTTGATATCCAAAACTCAATCATATGTAACGCAATCTTAAATTCAAGAAATGAAGTCAAGCCTAAAGTAGATATCTCACGGAAAAGTTTAAAATAGGGCTGAATTTGAAACAAAATTGGATTTAGTTAGAAACTATTCATATGTTAGAGAATAAGCTTAACAACCAACCCTTGCTTTTATTTTATTAATGCATCCATTCTATTAAAAGACATTGTTTTAGTTTGAGTCTTTAATGGCTTCCCTCCCCACCTTGGAGTGTGCAGTGCTCTCTTATTTGGGATATTTTCCCTCGTGTTTGCTTTTCTGATTGAACTTCCGCCCACCACACAAGGGAAAGGAAAGGCACTTGAACCGGATGTGTGGAAAGAACAAAATGGAATTATTTTCCTTTCTTCTTTTCTATTTGGAATTCGAGGTTATATATGTTAATTTTGAGGAAAGCAGTGCTATGACGTTTTCCTGGTCAGTGATTATGTAAAATTAAATAGTTTTCATGAATCTCCCCGATATAATAAAGAGTAAGTGTCTTGATATATATATATATATATATATATACACGCTCAGCTCTCCTCGTCCCTCTGTAGGGGAGGAGGAAGAGTCATACTCTGGTGAGAGGGATCTGCATGTGTGTGTGCATATCTATCTGAATATATGGCCGTCATTTTGACAGGTTGCGTACACTGTCTTCCATGGTTTTATTTGTGTTAAAATGTTATGTAAACTCTAAAGAAATAATTTCGATTATAGTTCTTGCATGTGTTCATATGAATATAGTTTATCAGCCAAACGGAAATGAGAAGAATATTTCGTTGTTTATCTGTAGATACAGAAGAAATAATTGTCGTTAGCTATGAAACAAATAATAACTGTGATGAAATGGATCAGGATGACGAAATGGGATTTACGAAAGAGTCCCACGCAATACACTAGTGTTGGCAATAGCCAGGTTAAATTGACTACAAAGTGACGGTCAATAAATATCCCATCATACAGAGAGGATTAATAGACGTATGCATCACCCCCCTCCCTATCAGTTTGAAAAATTCTTAAAAGTTATAATTGATAAGAGATATTCTCACTTTTACGTGGTATTAATAGTTTTTGCTACGTATGTATCACCCCCCCCTATCTGTTTGAAAAATTCTTAAAAGTTTTAATTGATAAGAGATTTTCTCACTTTTACGTGGTATTAATAGTTTTTGCTACGTATGCATCACCCCCCTATCTGTTTGAAAAATTCTTAAAAGTCATAATTGATAAAAATATTCTCACTTTTACGTAGTATTAATAGTTTTTGCTACGTATGCATCACCCCCCTATCTATTTGAAAAATTCTTAAAAGTCATAATTGATAAAAATATTCTCACTTTTACGTAGTATTAATAGTTTTTGCTACGTATGCATCACCCCCCTATCTGTTTGAAAAATTCTTAAAAGTCATAATTGATAAAAACATTCTCACTTTTACGTAGTATTAATAGTTTTTGCTACGTATGCATCACCCCCCTATCTATTTGAAAAATTCTTAAAAGTCATAATTGATAAAAATATTCTCACTTTTACGTGGTATTAATAGTTTTTGCTACGTATGCATCACCCCCCTATCTATTTGAAAAATTCTTAAAAGTCATAATTGATAAAAATATTCTCACTTTTACGTGGTATTAATAGTTTTTGCTACGTATGCATCACCCCCCTATCTATTTGAAAAATTCTTAAAAGTTATAATTGATATGAGATATTCTCACTTATACGTGGTATTAATAGTTTTTGCTACGTATGCATCACCCCCTATCTGTTTGAAAAAATCTTAAAAGTTATAATTGATAAGAGATATTCTCACTTTTACGTAATATTAATAGTCTTTGCTATTCATATCCTCTGTTCAATTTATGTATTCATAAATGTTTTAATTTTTTGAATGAAGTTTATTTTTAATGACCCTTTTCACGCATCCACTTGAAAACCAACCAACCTGCGTCATCGACCCTTTTTTTGTTATTCCCGAATAATATTGCACTTCAGGGTAATGGGTTTTGGCGAAAGGGTCGTCCACTACTCGCCTTTATTTATAAACCTGTTATCTTCGAAATGGATCATGTCCAAGTATTTCAACAGGTAATGGATTCCTCTTGAGGATGTCACTGGGACCTTTTGGCAGCGGAGGCTTCGGGTGAAGATTAGATTTTTATGACCTGTTGTCGATGATATTAATATCATCTTTTTTTTTCCACTTGTGGAATATGAAGCTATTGCTCGTTTCATTCCAGGGACTGAATGTCTCGAATATCACTTTAATAATTTAGGCTTTATGTCTTTTGTTCGCTAATGTTTTACGACTTTCTGCAGTTTTCAATTAAAGAGAATGTAATTCCTAACCATTATTATTGAACTATTTTTAATTTGAATGAAATTAGGGTATATTCATTTCTCTGCGTTTCCCTAATGACTTGAAAAAGTTTAGTTTTCATATCAAGTTTTCGATATCTTATGCTATGATTTTTATAGGTCCACTTCGCCCCATTTTCAATGAAGAACTAACTCGATTTCATAAATATTTTTCACAAGTCAAATTTGAAACTCCATCTATATCTGTCGTTTCCTTTGTTACTTACTTACTTAGACGAAAAACTAAAGAAAAAATTTGTTTTTTATATTTTTCTATATGTTTTCACCTATAGAATGTGAAAATCTCTCGTCTTGAGTTTCACAGGTTAGTCAATGAAGTAGTTATGACCCCAGATGTCACCTGATGTCTATTAAAAGTTAGACATATGTTAACATTAAACGATAATGATTCATTGTACTGTAGTTATCCTCATTGTACTGTAGTTATCCTCTATTCTATAGACCTTGGTTATCCTCATCTCGATGATCAGTAATTGGGAATTGTAAATGTTATGTTATCCTTGTTTATGTTGATTTTTTTTCATTGAAATACATATTTTCGTTTTATGCTGTTTTTCTTTTAATATTTTAGTTTTTTTCCGTATTTTCCTTTTTTATATTAATATTGATGATTTTTTTTTCTTTAATTTTTAATTATTTTTTTTTTTATTCATATATGTCGTCGTTCGTGGATTTTAGTATATAAGTTAACCCTAATGGTATTTTGAAATGAACAAAATATTTTTAAACCTCTTCTGTATCATCAACACTCCCATCTTTTCGAACCGTCCTTCGCATACCGATCGTCCATTGTTATCCCTTGTCGTGTTCCCTCTCCTTCTCCCCTCTGTTAATCTTCTAATATTTGCCCTCCTCTCCTTAACCCCTCTCTTGGGCCCTTTACCACTCCCCTCATCCCCTCATCTTGCTTTCCATCTCCCTACTCCTTTCTTTCCCTTTTCCTTTCTTTCAACCTTCTCATTATCATTATCCCCCTTCTCCCTTCGTTTTTCAGAAACCTTGCACCTCATCAGCATAATTTTCTTCTTTTCTTTCGCCTATCCGAATCACCATCATCACCATTATTCTCTCTCCTTTTATATGCACCCAGACTTTTTCCCTTCATTCCTGTTCAAGTTTACATACACACCTTTTTCGCATGTTTTTCATTTCTTACCCATCTCTTCCATTTCACTTCTTTCTTTCCCCTCTTCCATTATCACCGCCGTTTCCTTCTTTGCTTTTATCCTGAGGGGAAGTGAGAGGGGAAAGTGGGAGGGTCATTACAATTCTAGCGGCATAACCATCGCCACGTTACGTCCGTGACTTGGGCCTCGTGTTGTCGGTCGAACGAAGAACTGGGTTTCCTTCTGAACGAGTCCCAATGCGTATACTTCTCTGATTCTTTGTTTCGTTGTTCAAACGTTTGCTTCGAATCTAGCATCATGGGTTCCTAAGGAAAAGGTAGATTCAAGTCTTCAACCTAACTTGCCACTCGATAGGCATAAATTATTATTATTATGACTATTATTGTCAGAACGAGTCCCAATGCGTATACTTCTCTTGATTCTTTGTTTCGTTGTTCAAACGTTTGCTTCGAATCTAGCATCTTGGGCTCCTAAGGAAAATGTAGATTCAAGTCTTCAACCTAACTTGCCACTCGATAGGCATAAATTATTATTATTATGACTATTATTGTCAGAACGAGTCCCAATGCGTATACTTCTCTGATTCTTTGTTTCGTTGTTCAAACGTTTGCTTCGAATCTAGCATCTTGGGCTCCTAAGGAAAAGGTAGATTTAAGTCTTCAACCTAATTTGCCACTTGATAGGCATAAATTATTATTATTATGATTATTATTGTCAGAACGAGTCCCAATGCGTGTACTTCTCTGATTCTTTGTTTCGTTGTTCAAACGTTTGCTTCGAATCTAGCATCTTGGGCTCCTAAGGAAAAGGTAGATTTAAGTCTTCAACCTAATTTGCCACTTGATAGGCATAAATTATTATTATTATGATTATTATTGTCAGAACGAGTCCCAATGCGTGTACTTCTCTGATTCTTTGTTTCGTTGTTCAAACGTTTGCTTCGAATCTAGCATCTTGGGCTCCTAAGGAAAAGGTAGATTTAAGTCTTCAACCTAATTTGCCACTTGATAGGCATAAATTATTATTATTATGATTATTATTGTCAGAACGAGTCCCAATGCGTGTACTTCTCTGATTCTTTGTTTCGTTGTTCAAACGTTTGCTTCGAATCTAGCATCTTGGGCTCCTAAGGAAAAGGTAGATTTAAGTCTTCAACCTAATTTGCCACTTGATAGGCATAAATTATTATTATTATGATTATTATTGTCAGAACGAGTCCCAATGCGTGTACTTCTCTGATTCTTTGTTTCGTTGTTCAAACGTTTGCTTCGAATCTAGCATCTTGGGCTCCTAAGGAAAAGGTAGATTTAAGTCTTCAACCTAATTTGCCACTCGATAGGCATAAATTATTATTATTATGATTATTATTGTCATAAATTATTCATATATGAAAAAGGGATATATTTATAGGCTTTAAGGACTTCTATTAATAAAGAAAAAAATTGTATAAGTTTTTTCGAGACTGTATCAGCAAATGAATAATTGGTCAAGTTTATCCTTTTGAATACTTTTTAAACACATAAATGAAGAGTAATTATCTCCTACACATTTCTCTGGGTGTAGGAGAAATTACTTGTATACTTTTACTTCTCATCTCGTCGTAGTGTTCTCACCATGAAAATATTTTCCTATTGAAATTTTTCGTGTGTTTCAAGGTTATAGTGGAGGGAGAGCTTTGAGATAAATATAGAATTAGGAAACTTTTCTTAGTGATGATGTTTTCAATGTATTTTTTTCCTAATTTATCACATTACAAATTGATGTTTTAACGTTCCCATTTTCCTGTACTTTTTTCGTTATTTTATTAGGAAAATCGTAGTATATTTTCATTTTTATCGTTATGTACCATTTGCAGTACCTCTTTATTTCCTGTGAAATATTTTTGAGGCTTCACTGGCTAAATTCATGAAAAGACAGCCAGTTCCTTGTGATGTGCAGTGCCTATCTAACTAAGGAAAGTGACCACTGCCGGTCCATACTGATTCCAGTAAGGTTATCCGCCGAAGACAGTTTGTTTATCGCCTTAAACTCAGTCCGTCACCTTACTGACAGTGACTTTATCGAGATTTAGGGGGCATTTCCTCCACACCCAAAGTTCTCGTTACTCCACCATGTTGCTCATTATATAGCCGTTAGCAAACATAGATTGCTAAGATATACCGCTTAGCACGGTAGTATACCGCCTAGCAGAGTAATATACCGCCCAGCCCTTTGCGTCAATGGGCGTAGGAGGAGATGATGATGAAGATGAAATATTTTAATGGGAAAATTGCACCTTAATCCTTTGTAGCATTTATAATATCTCTCTATTTTCTTGATTAGTTTTACCAGGAAAACTGTACAGCATTCTCATTCAGATAGTTGTAGTATTATCCTCTGAATTTTCCTATTAGTTACAAAGGCTTCCTGTTTAAGATTTTACGTTATTTCCCCCCGTAGAGATCCCGGAACTCTTAATTATAACTCTTTAAATTCTTTTTTTAATCATTAGAGCATATTTATCTTTCTTGTATATTTGACATAAAGAGCTCTCCCTAATGCCAGGTTCTCTAATTTTGAAATTTCTCAAGTACTGTATATGTTTCTGACAAGGCTAAGGCAGTTTTACATATAAAGTTACTTTTGTTTTACAATTTTTTTGGCTTCAGCATCCAGAACATTTTGAAGTAGTTGTTTGTTAAGGTATTGAAATAATTATGTATTATGATAATGAAATAAGTAATATTATTTCATGTGTCAAATACACGAGTAAAGTATGGTGTGACTACTTCAAACGTAGACGTGTTCTTTAGCACACCCCTATGTATGCCATCCAAATTTTAAGTGATGATTTGATTATCTCTATATGATAAAATCCAATATTTAGCCACGTATTTTTTTTCTGGGAGAGGACATGGCGACTATTAGCATTCTGCTTTTCCAATTAGGGTTGTAACTTGCTTGATATGATATAAAATAAACCCCACTTTTAGCCTTGTTGCCGTCCAGCTGGGGCAATCTCATTCCACTGGCTCCTATACAAGTAGACAAAAAGAAGGTACTTGCACAGAAATTCGGGATGGTGCATAACTTCCCTTGGGCTGGGCCTTTCTTTCTCGATCCCCTTTATATTACAGGTACCGTATCTGCGTAGTTTCCTCAGTCTATGTAATATATAACAACAGGAAAGTGTCATCATATCCCCAGAGTGCCTGGTGGGGTGTAGCGCGTAACCTGACCCGTGACCTTGTGGCATTGAATGTGATACCATTTGAATAGTCTTCTGTTTGCAAAGGACTTGTATTAGGGAATGAAGGGAGGACATTTCAGATGTAGGACTGTTGTGTTACAATGTATGATTTTGGTTTTCATACAATGTGATACATTTTTTTTCATACATCCTAAGCTGGTTGGTAAAAAGGTTGTTTATATTCGTGAAAAATTTTACGTAAAGGTTTTTATTATTATTATTATTACTATCCAAGCTACAACCCTAGTTGGAAAAGCAAGATGCTATAAGCCCAGGGGCTCCATCAGGGAAAAATAGCCCAGTGAGGAAAGGAAATAAATAAATGAAGAGAACAAATTAACAATAAATCATTCTAAAATAAGTAACAACGTCAAAACAGACATGTCATATATAAACTATTAACAACATCAAAAACAAATATGTCATAAATAAACTGATTCAAATACCGTATGCCAGTACAGAGCAAATTATCAGCTGCGGAGATTATTATCTTACGAATACTAAATAAACTGTAAATGTTAATACCTTCTAAGCCTTTATAGAAAAAAGAACAACTCTTAAATAAATGTTGTTTCTTACTCATATCTTTGGTCGATGTCTTGTGTGACAGAATGCAAAAGCCGCGGGAGACTTCCTCAACTGCAGAGCTCGTCTCAAAACATAACATTTTATGTCACTCCTGCAGTTGGACGACTGGCGTCGTCTTAAGGAGCTTTCCTGGCACTTGTTGAATCCCACACGTGTGAACATTCCATTTGCTCTTTTAACTTACTTTATATGGTTTGGTATATATATGACATGTCTGTTTTGACGTTGTTACTTAGTTTAGAATGATTTAGTGTTAATTTGTTCTCTTCATTTATTTATTTCCTTATTTCCTTTCCTCACTGGGCTATTTTTCCCTGTTGGAGCCCCTGGGCTTATAGCATCTTGCTTTTCCAACTAGGGTTGTAGCTTTGATAGTAATGATAATAATAATACTGTTTTCTTATTTTTTTTTTAATCATAAGTTGTTGTTATATTTATACTTGAAATGTTCCATATACTTTTAGTGAATTTGTAGGATTTTTTTTTTAGTTATGAAAAGAATAGTATGCTTTCTGGGAATAACATTGTTTGGATTTTCTTAATCAATTTAATCGACATGTTTAGTCTCTATTTTTGTTTCTATTTTACATACTCTGCAGACAATTCTCACAACCGTTAGGTAGAATCGGATTTCAGCATTTACCATGAAACCTGGTGGGGAGTTATTGAATTTAATAATTAAACACCTTTGATCTCTTTTCAAGGAATTCGTGTTGAGACTCACTCCACATTATGTGTGCATGTGGGCTGTACATGTGGTGATAATGATTTCGTTATCACAACCGTTCGTTTGTTAGGTGTTCGTTTTTCAAGGTTGGTCTGAAATATTGGAAAGGTATTACCCCTCGCTTCTTTTCTTTTTGCGCTTGTTGGAGAATTGGCAATGATACTCCATTAGGTAAATGTGTTTCTAGTATCAAGTTTATGAACATCGGATCCTCCCTGACTGTAGCATCCTGTTGTATAAAGTACTCGGTATGCAAGTGAATTCTAACAGTTTTGCCTTCACTTTCATAAGGGCCAATGATACACAGTATTCAATAAGTTTTTTTTTCCCAGTTGTTTCAGATTGTGGAGTGATCTTTATAAATTGGTGATTGATTCAGTGGAACTTCGGGATTGAATTTCTTATGTTTTTCTGTTGAACAGGTTCACATAAGTCACGTTTCACACTTTATATATGACAGCTATTTTCACATCTCTTTGAGAGCTTATGCAGACGCAAGGCTAACTCGAAGTTATAGCCACTGTACTTGACGTGAAACAAGCTAAAACTACTTTTGCTATATTAAAGAAAATATGTTTTTATTTTTATTTTACCAATAGTTCAATAGTGTGGTGATGGCAAGAGTACTCGGTAAAGTCGTGCCTTTGCATCATTTCTACTCTGGTTGAATATATTGAGTGTGAGGTCACTGAGTATGTCCTACTCCAAAAGTTGAAGGGTCGAGGGTCAGCAGTTCTTCCTTAAAGTAATGCCACCTCCTCCTCACAAGTATTTGTTGTCAGAGGTATGATGCTGATGGAATAGATTACCTGTGATTTCAATTGAATGGTTGGTTGGGCACGTTCTTTTAAGAGGTAAATGATTCCTTTATTAAAACTGGTGCTACATCGTTGTGCAGATGAAATCGCATTGATATTGCATGTAAGTTGATAAAAATAATCCGATTTATGTTATCTCAAAGATACGCAAATGGAGTCTTCCTGAAAATGCTCGTCATCCTTCCGAATGGCTCACGTGTAACGTATACATTATACTGTAAAGTTACAGCTGTTATTTTTCATTTGCGTTGTTCTCTTCGTGTTATTGCGAAACTATTTAGAAGCATTTGGTAACATTACCCTCTTGATGAGTTACAGAAGCCTGAACGCAAAAGAATGTCTTAAGCATTGGTGAAGGTCATGACTTCATTCTTTAATCTGTTTGCTGTTGTTTTACTTTCTTGAAAGGAGTTTTTATGATAGCATGGTCCGTGTTTGTGAGTTTGTGTAAATCCGCTTAGAAATCTGTTTATCAACTGTTAACCTTTTTAAAATGAATTATTCTTTTGCGTACAGCATTATACGCCCATGTTGAAGATTCGTCGGCTGCATGCCTTGTCGTCTGTAGATATATACTCTTCGTGTGCGAGTCTACCAGCTTTGATGGCGGTGCGTATGTTGGTGGTGAGACGGCGTTGGTGAATGGGGGAGACTACCGTGAGTGGGGTTGGGTACTGGTGGTATAGGAGGAGGAGTAGGAGATGGAGTTGGTGGAGGACGTCAACTCCACCACCACCACTAGCTGCCTGCTGCTAGCTCTCTGCCTCATACATACACACGCACTCACGTATTCACCCTCCCTGTGAGCCCTCCCTCTTCCCTCCTCCACTAGTTGGTTAGCCACCACCACGTCCACACCTTACTTCGCGCTCGGCTCTTACGTTTTGCTCTTCCACCTCGAACTCGGCGTTTTTTAATACCTGGTTTGAGCAGAAGGGAATCTTTTCATTAATCGTTTCTCCGTGCTGTTCAGAGAAGAGGGACTTCGATGAAAGTACCACCATGCCGACGAAGTGTTGTCTTGTGACTTCGTGTGAGATTACGGTGATGCCCTTCGGAAGGGGAAACTGGGAGATGAGCGAAGGCGGCCGTTACTGTAGTAGTTACAGGAGGGGGGACGACTCTCAACACCAGCAGGAGGAGCAACTCAGCTGTATTATTACGCCGACGCTCAGTGCTGTAGGTGATCGTGCATCTTTAGGGCATTCTCAATATGTCGTGGTGTCGTTGTAGTCTCCCGAAGAAGGAAGGAAAGTGTACCTCCGTCAGCAGGGAGTAAATAATAGTTTCCTGCTTAGTGTTCGTGTACATAAACAACAACAGCAATGTGTATCTGTGATTTATATAATTAAGTTAACCTTTTTCGTCCAAAACCGGCCGAAAAGTAGCTTATTCCCCTTCAGTATTTTAACCCTGGGGCGGGAACTACTACCCCATCTCCCTTGCTTTTGGGGGATTCGACTACTCTTGATAGTGGGCTCTATGACGCGACTACGTAAGGTTGCAAGTCGCCCTTTTTCATCCCATGACAATGTGAACGACCTTGATCTTCAGGGATGTACGTTTGTGGGACTCAAGTGTATAAGTTAAGCTTTGGGTGATTCATTGTTCTTTCATATAGACTGTGCAAATATCCTATTAGACAGAATAACTGATTTGCTGTTACCCTTAACGATCTGTATTAAAAGAAGAGTAGGTTTGTGTGTTCGTTTGTCTGTCTGCGGGAGTGCGAGTTCGTCGAAGTTCGCTTAGCTGTTAAGACCTGAAGCGAAGTGTTCATTCGTCCGTATGTTCGCTGCGTGGTTGTCTACATTGAGAGTGGGAATAAAGTAACAACACTTGTGAGTATTTGTGTGTGTAGCCGAAGAAACTCTTCGTTTCTTCTCTCTTAATCTCTCCCCATCGGAGTACAATCAAAGGAAGTGGAAAACCCAACAAGCCTATCACCTTTATGGCCAACAGAACTTGATTTGATACTGGTTTTATTTAAAAAAAAATAAGAAGGTATTTTTAGAGCAGAAATTAAGTCGTGAACATCCACCAGTATTATCTCCATCCTTAATCTAGTGTTTTGATAATTGAAAATATCTTGATTGTTGGTGAATTTTGCTTATTTGCACATGCTCAGTTATTCGTTTCACAAGGTGTATCTGAACGGTCTTAGAAGCGTACGAAAATTTTAAAATTCTGCTCAAGTGTCTCAATGGTTCCCCCCGTCGTTCCCTCTCTTCCAGTGTGAGTGTACGCTCCATTATGACACTAGACGATTGGTTATGGGAAAAGTACAGAAAGTGAAGGAAGTAGCCTTGTATTGATTTTTTTGTCTGGTTGTGTAGGTTCATATACAGTACTGAATTTTGAAAGCAATTATTAGTGTATATTAGAAGAGTGCAAGATACAAAAAAATAACAGGAAGTCGTTGCTATTCTGAAAATCGAAAACAAACATCGGTTCGTCAGCTGATTTAGAAGCATTTCCTGGATAAACTTATATTTTCTGAGTTTTCTTTCTTCTTCATGATTTTTGGTAAGTATTATAACAGTTTGTTGTGTAGTTAGCAATTGCAATATCATTTATTGATGTTTTTGGTAGATTAATTGATACAAAAATTCTGAAAAAGGCAATGTGTGGCAATTGCAGTAGGGACCAGCCTGAGTTACCTGGTACTAATTTGAAAGAAGAACGGAAGTTGATCGTTTCCTATTTCAACTAAAATTTGATCGTCCATTCACATTTTCTATGAATATGGATGAGGCCTGGTATTGAATGTAGTAAAGAATAAGAAATAGAAAAAAAAATATGGGCAAACTAGTTTGAATTCAATGGAAGATAAAGGAGGATGATGATTAATAAATTAATTTATTTCATAGATATTGATTAAATAATCTTTCATTAGTAAATATGTTTGAGACCTAAATAGTTTACTAGAAGTTATGTTATGATTTGTCAGATAGAAAAATTGACTTCCTCGACACATGCTTACGTGTCTGTCGTTGGTAAAAAAGTTGTTTCTCGTCCTTGGTATATCGTGTAAAATATTGTCTAGCCAGTTATGTAGTTCATATCGTGTTTGAATGTTTTCTAGCCAATTCAGCAGTTCCTGCCGTGTAGTCAGACATTATCCTGCCGATTATGTAGTGGATTTCATGTGGTCAGGTATTACTTAGCCAGTTATGTACGTTAGTGCATGAAGCATTGCACATGGTAGGAACTCGTCTAGCCAGTCCAAACTTCAGCAAGCGATGGTCTATGATGTAATACATGAATTTTCGTTGTGAAATTGGAGAAATAGATCAAATTGTATGGAAATGGAAGGGTAATGTAGAAATGTATATGGTTCTGGTATGTTGAGGAAGGAGGACCTAATGATGAATTCTCCAAGACAACTAAAATTTGTTTATATATAAGGTGGTGAAATTGGAGAAATAGATAAAATTGTATGGAAATGGAAGGGTAATGTAGAAATGTATATGGTTCTGGTATGTTGAGGAAAGTGGACCAAATAATGAATTCTCCAAGACAACTAAAATTTGTTTATATATAAAGTGGTGCTTTTATTTTATCTAGCGGCCTTCTAGCTTTTTCTTCGAACAAATTTATCGATTTCTGGTCCAAGGATTATTTTACTGGTTTTCACTAGATATGCTCTTGCAGTTCTTAAAACACCAGTCTTTAATTAAATCCTTCACACACACACATTAAATATATATATATATATATATATAGAAGGTGGTGCAACAGCGGTACATTAAGTATTTTTTTTAGCAAGTCTTCAAGGATGAGATTAAAGGGGCCCACCCGTTTTATAGCGTAGTACTCCATTCCACTCAACCATTAGCCGGTACTCTTTTACAAAAGTTTAATGATAGCCAATAGATATAACAATTCACCAGTGTTTATATATATATATATATATATATTATATATATATATATATATATATAATGTATACATATTTATATATATATATATATATATATAGAGAGAGAGAGAGACAGACAGACAGACAGACAGACAGACAGACAGACAGACAGACAGACTTAGTTCCCACCAAGTCATAGTTTTCCATTGCCCGAAACCTTTGAACTTTTAACTAGCAAGCTACGAAGTTAAGCTTATTGCTGGGAAACCCTGTCTGTGCAATATAGAAATTTCCATTATATCCCTCGTTCGTCTTTATTGATGATCCGTTGTTCCAGCTACTGGTCCGAACTTTGCTTTTTCACGAAACGCCGGAAATGAAAAAAAGAAAAAAAAAATGGCCGTGGCCATATCCAGTTTTCGGGTGGTAAGGGTATCGGCTTGAGAAAGCTGTTCAGCCTTGATGCCGTTACATGCCTGCCAAGGCTCTCAACTTGTGGTTTAGGGCATTTCGTTTACAATTAGGTTGAGTAAGCTTACTAGAAGTCCATTGGAAACCTTTTTAGTCGGTGGTTGTATGCTCATTCAAGCTATATAATCTGTGAATTTTTTATGGAAATTATAAAAATTGGAATTTCTTTTATATATATATATATATATATATATACACATAAATATATATATATATATATATACATAAATATATATATATATATATATATATGTATGTATGTATGTGTATATATATATATATATATATAAAACATGGCCACCCCTACTTCGGGCTGTCTATCGTTATTTTGGGTGGTTTAATTTTTGCCAGCACATAACGGGTTTTTAATCCGAAAGGTTTTGGATAAGAAAATTTAATTTAATGGAGTTTTGAAAGGTTAATGATTGGAGTGGTTAACACATTCCATGATTTTTATTTGATTATTCATGGCTACTGACATATTCAACACACCATCCTGTTTCGTTTAGCCTGTGAATTTCCATTCTTGCAGCAGCAAGCATGGTGCATGATTTTTCTTTGCCGGTGCATCCTTGTCTGTTGGCCGTCTAGGAATCTGGTCTGGGTATATCCTACCTTGCAGTTCGAACTTGTGCTTTCCATCATTGAGGTCCGAAATAGCAGGTATGAGCCCTTGGTCCATCATTGAGCTCCGAAGTAGCAGGTATGAGCCCTTGGGATCCATTTCTTTTCGATATATATTTTTTGTTCAAAAGCGACCAGATGTAACAGAATGCTGTCACTGTACCTTCTTCCGACCATACTACACCAAGCAGTGCACTCTCTTGTATTATAACGTTTAAAAGCGGAAAATTCCCCTCATTGCTTGAATCTTGATTACAACACGTGTTAACATAATTTTAGTGCCTTTGTGTGTGTGTGTGCGCGCGCACGAGAGATTACATTGCTGATGAATCTCCCGTTACATCCTGTTTTATGACGTTTCTCATGATTGGCTTGTACTTTACTTTTAGATTTTGTTTAATCTCTCTCTCTCTCTCTCTCTCTCTCTCTCTCTCTCTCTGTGTGTGTGTGTGTGTGTGTGTGCGTAGTTGCCCCTACGATCTGTATCATTATATATAGAATATCATGTTACACATCATTGAAATATACTTTTGTTTACATAAATTTAATTTTTTCGAGGTCACTACTCTGTGCAACATGTCGCAAATACTAAGAACCCATTGCACAATCGTTCTCAACAATTCCATTGTGCAGTTTTTGAACACGACTGGATTCCAGTTCTCACGGTTCCCAGGCTCTCCAATTAATTCCAGCTCATCGATCGTACATGTGTGTGTCCGGCACTTCCTTTACTGATTCTACTGTAGCTTCCTCTCCTTATACCACTCTATAAGTTCGATTTGCTTCAACTACTGTCTCATCTTTAGTAAGTACCAAAGTAACTTCATTCTACTGTAAGATCCAGTTACTTCAACTACTGTGCCATATTTTCTTTTCATACCACTGCAATTTCCTTCTTCTAGTTCATACGAGATCGGACATTATCTCAAGCAGTAACTTGAGCCTACGGGCCAACCAAGGGAAAGGCCCGTGCCAACAACAAGTGTTAGCTTTAATACCCCAACAACAACAACAGCAGTAACTTTGAACGAAGATTCCCCTTCCATCTCTTGTTCTTGGATCATCAAGCAACTCGAATTACGCTAATAAGAAGCAAATCAAGTATGCGTCTCTCTTCCGACATGTACCCCACGGGCAAGTTTAATTCATGCGCTGTGTTTGAGGAAGGACATCAATTATTCATTGCAGTCTCTCTAATCTATCCTTGGCCTTGAGGTTTATATTCATGGAAGGTAAAACAGTGTATTTGAACGTCAATAGCGATTAAAGAAGATTTAGTACTCTGGGATTCTCTCTCTCTCTCTCTCTCTCTCTCTCTCTCTCTCTCTCTCTCTCTCTCTCTCTCTAAAATTCCTTTTTTTCTATGAATTATCGGTATAATCCGAACCTGTAGTATATGCAATGATTTTTTTTTTCAATCTGATATTATAACCGGAAATGTTACTTTTCTTAGTTGTTGAATTTATACCCCGGCCCTCGCTCCATCTGTATTTGGGGCATCTTAGAGTTTGAAATTATTATTGCACGTGTATATAACTGTCAAGCACACTACTTTATTATTGTATATGCAAAAAAGCTTCCGCAAAGTATGATATTAGTTTATTTATTTATTAAAGCAATCTAACTACAAAGGTAAACTTCTGTTTATTTCCTTCTACATTATTGTCAAAGTTGAAGTAGGGTATGGCTGTTTGTAGGCAAATAAGCACCTGGAATGCACTTACGCTGAAGAAATCGTGTCATATTGGGAAACTATTCGTTTACAGTACGTTTCATGCATGCTGCCAGCTTCATGGCACCTGTTTTTTTCTTTCGAGAAATGTCACTGGGTACATATGATATCTGGGAGTCTTTTACTTATAATGATGCTATTGTTATTAGCATTATTATTATTATTATTATTATTATTATTATTATTATTATTATTATCATTATTATTAATATATCCATTATCTGATTTGATATATGGGAACCTTTTCCTTATAAGGATGATATCCTACATATTGTTGTTAATTTTTTTTTGTAAGTCATTCTGTTTTAAAATCATAAATGATGTTACCAGTTGTCATTAATACCATAATTGACGCCATATTTCTGTTTTAAAATCATAAATGATGTTACCAGTTGTCATTAATACCATAATTGACGCCATATTTCTGTTTTAAAATCATAAATGATGTTACCAGTTGTCATTAATACCATAATTGACGCCATATTTCTGTTTTAAAATCATAAATGATGTTACCAGTTGTCATTAATACCATAATTGACGCCATATTTCTGTTTTAAAATCATAAATGATGTTACCAGTTGTCATTAATACCATAATTGACGCCATATTTCTGTTTTAAAATCATAAATGATGTTACCAGTTGTCATTAATATCATAATTGACGCCATATTTTACTTTTTTACCGTTCCTTTGTTACATCAATATTTTTTTTTTCGATTACAACTGCTCCTGGAAAGAGTGCAGGGTACATGAAATGGCAAGTCGTAAGTTATACTGTTGATTACGGATATCGGTAGGTTGATTGTACACCTGCCATGAATTCATTTCGTTCACAGTCTGCCAGAAGGTGTTATTTGTCGGGGTGAGAGGATGAATCATCTGACCGGGTAAATTCTGCGTTTGTTTGTATGTGTGTTGTAAAAATGTCTGGGTATTTCGTTTTCTTAGAATTGTTCTGAGGCAGATAAGCATCGTTAGTATGTGATCATAGTTTCATTTTAGTTTAGATCATTTTAACTCGTGGTGTTTCTGATGAGTGCTATGAAGCAAATATTTTATCTGCTCTTTTTTTATAATATATTTGCATGGTTTTCTTAGCTGATAATGTAAATTCATCATGATTACACGACTGGCATATATAATCAATAGTTCTTATTAGTTCTACTGAAATTATCATCATAATTTCATGCATCAAATCATTTACAGAGAATTATAATAATCACTCGTCATAATGAAGCACAGATGTTCTCAATAGTATTCAAGCACCTTGTAAGTGCGCATCCAAAGATGACTGAGGAATCTCCCCTTCTGATGAATAAGACGATCCATCTGTGTGGGCTCTTGTTTCCGTTGCAACTTCCCAGTGAAGATGTTTGGGATGATTCAAAAGCATCTTTCATGGTAACGCGCATGCGTTCTCATCTCGGCGCTCGATGACGTCATAGTTGCCGTTTTTATGGCGTTTACGAGGAATGTAGTTTTGACATCTTTTATCATTAAATCCATATATATATATATATATATATACATATATATATGTGTATATATATATTTATATATATACACATATATATCCACACACACACGTATATATATATATATATATAGCTCTATTTGCACTGCGTTGGTATTGCAGCCTTCTTTAGCACTCCTTTAAAACACTACGGTAATCATTAATAGTTCTCTCTCTCTCTCTCTCTCTCTCTCTCTCTCTCTCTCTCTGGCTACTTATTTTTGAAGCGTAAGATGTTAAAAAATTGAACACAAACAACACAGTTTTCGAAGAAGTTCATGCTCATGGTAATGACCCCATAAGCAAATACATCTTGAGTGGATCTCCTTGTGAGAGTATAAAAAGAAAAAGATAGACGTAACTGAATATTTTCTTGGAAGATGCTAGAGTTGCTGTGTTAGTATATGTGTTTAATGGAAATATAATTTCAGGAAATCGTGATGAAACTGCGTTTCTCTTCCCCTGGAAGGGTAGACCCGGAAACGTATAATTTTATCTAATTTAAAAGAAAATAATTTTTCTCATTGCTCCGAAATGCCGCTCTGCATTGTCACCTTCACCAAGGTGGAACTGTTTAGTTCTGTTTGTTTGTTTTCTGGATTACGCAATGGAACGACTTCAGTCTGGGAGAGATGGGAATAGATTTTTATAATTTGTTGGTGTTTATTGCGCAGCCATTTAAGGTTCAAGAAAATAAAAACCTACACACATTACCGTAGTTTTTTTATACAATAGATGCTGCAAAGAGAGGCTGGTGGCAATACACTTCTAATCTAAACCAGTATCAATAGATCAAGAGGTTTTTTCTAGGTCCCGAATATGAACAGTTTCTGATCAATGAATTATGTTCGTACAGTAGGATGTTGATATTTGCGGAGGTATGCGCGCTGCCAATGCTTTTTGTTTATCCTACATAGTCTGATCATTCCCCAGACATAAGCCATCATTCTATTATCTTATGGAATGTAAACCAAAAACAAATGATTTAAATCCTCATTTTTTTTACAGCCATCATTCTATCATCTTATGGAATGTAATACAAAACAAATGGTTTAAATCTTCTTTTTTTTATAGCCATCATTCTATTATCTTATGGAATGTAATACAAAACAAATGGTTTAAATCCTCATTTTTTTATAGCCATTCTATTATCTTATGGAATGTAATACAAAACAAATGGTTTAAATCCTCATTTTTTATAGCCATCATACTATTATCTTATGTAATGTAATACAAAACAAATGGTTTAAATCCTCATTTTTTTTTGTAGCCATCATTCTATCATCTTATGGAATGTAATACAAAACAAATGGTTTAAATCCTCATTTTTTTTATAGCCATCATTCTATTATCTTATGGAATGTAATACAAAACAAATGGTTTAAATCCTCATTTTTTTTATAGCCATTCTATTATCTTATGTAATGTAATACAAAACAAATGGTTTAAATCCTCATTTTTTTAATAGCCATCATTCTATTATCTTATGGAATGTAATACAAAACAAATGGTTTAAATCCTCATTTTTTTATAGCCATTCTATTATCTTATGTAATGTAATACAAAACAAATGGTTTAAATCCTCATTTTTTTTAATAGCCATCATTCTATCATCTTATGGAATGTAATACAAAACAAATGGTTTAAAATCCTCATTTTTTTATAGCCATCATTCTATTATCTTATGGAATGTAATACAAAACAAATGATTTAAATCCTCATTTTTTTTTATAGCCATCATTCTATCATCTTATGGAATGTAATACAAAACAAATGGTTTAAATCCTCATTTGTTTTTATACCAGGACTGCTTCTTCAAGCCTCAACCCGCATCCTCACGAGTTTTTGTTTTATGTAGTTTTATCAGCTTCAGCAGATAGCAGTATTAGGATATGTAAACGTCCCTTTTAAAGACAAACTATTCTCAGTATTTTGAATCCACATTTACAAACAAGTGTGACGTAATAAGATTTTTTATTTTATGTTATTCCATTATGAACCTGCG
This sequence comes from Palaemon carinicauda, assembly GCF_036898095.1. Taxonomy (NCBI): domain Eukaryota; kingdom Metazoa; phylum Arthropoda; class Malacostraca; order Decapoda; family Palaemonidae; genus Palaemon; species Palaemon carinicauda. The sequence goes on from NC_090751.1 coordinate 16,004,551, forward strand.
CTGATTGGCAAAGGGTTTTCATGTTTAGTGACCACACAATGAAAATAACCCCTGCAGGTCTTTTACTTTGTGCTCTCTCTCTCTCTCTCTCTCTCTCTCTCTCTCTCTCTATATATATATATATATATAACAGATACAGCCCTTTCTAGGACAATACAGGACTAAGCTCTGAGATTTATCCTCCTTCACGACTGGGGTTTCTTAATTTATATATATATATATATATATATACATATATACATATATATATATATATATATACATATATATATATATATATATATATACTGTATACCTGTGTGTGTGCTTAAATATTTATCCATATTTTGCCCTTGAACTAGTTGAGCCATTAAAATAGGCCCCCGTCATAGGATTTCAGATAAAATATGCTTACGAAAATTGCTAGGTCGAACATGAATTTACAAGGCGCGAACGGATTATGACCTGAAAGAACAGTGACAGCAAGTTTACTCATGAGACGGCCGACGTCAAGACATTCCTCTCCAAAGTGCAATGTAATCTGACAGGTTTATGCTCTCTCGATGTTTTGAATTTCCGCTGTCTTTCGTAGAACGTCTCTATCTCGGTCGTGTTTCTCCAGAGTGTGGACAGTTGTTTGATTAGTCTGCTATGTTTTGTTCTTTGGAGACGTTGCAAGGCACTGCTGCCCGATTCAGTTTCTGGTTGATCATTTGGTCAGAGGTGTGCCATGTTATCTATGTTTGATCTGTGATATATGTGGCCTAGTGTAGTAAGATGAGCTATGCAAGTTGTAATGTTGTCTGAAGCCGAAATCATAAATTTTGTTTAATTGCTAGTAATTTTTTTTTTAACTTTACTTGGTATAATTCGATTGTTTATGTTTTGGTAATTGGATGACCTTATTAAAGTGTTAACTTTGGAGTTTTAAACTCGCTTAACCACAACGGATACATTTATGATTAGTCGTTTTCATGAGTTATGTTTATCAAGCTAACGCATTTTAGTTTGAGGAAAACTTGTTTGTTTTATCCTTTCTCCCTTATCTTTTATCAGTGATTTGAATCCTTTATGAAAGGATATGACAGTCCGTTTTGCTCCAGCGTTTATCCTAATTTGTATTGTAATTAATCTTAAATCAACTTCTGCATGCATATAGGAACAAAAGATCATGTAGTTGTTACTGAACTCTGCTATTTCGTTTTCCCTAAGACAAAGTAAGGCAAATACCAATGAAAGAAAAGTTTTTTTTATATCATTCCGAATCACCGGTCAATTTTTTTTTTTGGCCTTATCTAAACATTGAGACCAGCTGATCTTTTTAAACAGCACTTTCGCTATTTGATAAGCCTGAAAATGTCGTTCTGATAAGATCTTCAGTGGGTCACATTGAGACATGAGAAACATACTCGTTACCATCAAATCTGAAGATGCTGAATAAATAAAAGAAACTTGAATTATGTAAAACAATAACTGAAAACGTTCAGGAATGTGGAATGTTTTGCCTGATAAAAATTCTTGAACCATTTTGTAACTTGGTGTTATGTTACAGGATTTCCTGCGACAGCTGGTGTCTGTCGTCCGTGCTTTGGAGATCACGTGCACTCGGTTCGTGGTGTTTTTGTCAGACAATTGACATTTAATGTTTTGTTGATTTTCTGATATAGAGTTCATTTAGCAGAGCTGCGAAAACACACAAAGATATGTTAACCTTTCACCTTTTCCTTACTTTTCAATCGGCTGTTGACAGGCACTCGAAATATGGGTTCTGTCGTCAATCAACAATACCTTGAGCTTCGAACTGTTATCATCTCCGCAGAAAGGTTGACAAGCATTTTGTTACAGAAGCAGAGCTTTTTACAGTTCATTTTTCTTTGCTTTTGTATGAAAGATTCTCTCTCTCTCTCTCTCTCTCTCTCTCTCTCTCTCTCGAAGTCACAGGAAAATAAATCTACATGTACGTGAAGTTATTTTTCTGAATAGATAACCTTAGTCATTCCTTGACTAGAGGAATGTGACCACGACCTACCTTATTGCTCATGTTTTTCTTTCTCCCAAATAAATTAATTCGGCACCATGTTGTTTAGCATCAAGTTAGCACAGATTTACGTTATTTGGTCTTAGAAATCTCCCATCATAAAATGTTAAGAAGCTGGGACTTATAAAGTAGTTTGTTGTCATATGATTGTAAGTGAAAGTTTTTCCCTCTATTGCAGTTTTGTTTGTGTGTTTGCATTATGACTACAAATAATCTTCACTGATACGCAATATGTATGTATACTTGTTTATAACATCAATATGTTTACCGTTGTCCAATCCCGGACCGGCTGCCCTCAGCTTTGTCCGTTAGATAGTATTCCACATCCCAGGGATCGAGACGTAATTTGGTATTCTGGTAAGAAATTAAACATGTAATAATTTAGACGTAATTTGGTATTCTGGTAAAAAATTAAACATGTAATCATTTAGACGTAATTTGGTATTCTGGTAAAATAAACATGTAATAATTTATTGTGTACTGAAGTTTTGGTAAGATAGAATAAAGCTAGATTCCAATTGATAAGGGTGATAGCCCCGGTTTGACAGTGGTAGAGTAATAAAGTACAATATGAAAGGGGAGGGAAACTATTTGCTGCTCTTGATGCGTTTTTCTAAGAAGAGAGAACTCTTATTTATGCGCAATGAACACTGCAGAATTTCGTTGGGGAATTGTTTAATTTTATCTGGTGGTGAATGTAATTTTTCGTAAACGGATTATAACTAAATATCTTTTTTTTTTTTTTAATAGAGTTACGAAAGTAATCCTCTATATTTAGTTAGCGAGTGAGATAGCTGCTTCCTTTCTTTTTGCCATGGGGAAACAATATTGAAGTTAGCATTAACTTTGCGCTCGACACCGGCAATCCAAAATAGATTCTTTAACTTTCTTTTCATGATATAAATAACTTAGCGGAAGTTCATCATCAGAGCTCATGTATGTGTCTATATATATATATATATATATATATATATATATATATATATATATATATATATATATATATATATATATATATATATATATACATACATACATACATACATACACACATACACATATGTATATCAACTTGTGTTATATTTTTGCTAATTTTTATTTTGCTCCAAATATTGTGTTATTCATGATTCTGTTGTATGTTTAACATTTGTGTAAAGACAATTCTTCAGGTTTGCTTGGTCTCTTGAGTTGATAATGGAGTTTACTCTGATGAAAGAATGAATACATACTCGCATTTATACCAGCCATATTTATTTTTCATGAAACTGAAATGGAGACTTGACTTGCATGGAATTTTGTGCAATGTTGAATTGCTCAGTGTTCTCCCTCCTCTCGTGGACTAAATAAATATGCTTTTCTGTTGCAATATGAGGACCAGCATCTTGTCGGCTGCTCTTGATGTTTTATCCCTCAGAGTCTCCTTTTCATATAAACCATGCTAACAAGCTTCAGACTCACTCAAGGGGGTGGGGATACTGTCATATGGGTAGGGTGGGTCCCCCATTCATGGTTGGGATAAGAGAGGTAAACTCGATTGTCGGCCGGTCGTCGGTACAAGAATGTAATGCGTACTCATGAGTCTCTCTCTCTCTCTCTCTCTCTCTCTCTCTCTCTCTCTCTCTCTCTCTCTCTCTCTCTCTCTCTCTCTCCAGGAAGTGGGATGGCCTGAATCAACCATATCACAGATCTCTGCTGTGCTGTTTGTTTAAATTTAAAGTTAAGTCATACCTGTTAGGAAGAATAGAAAGAAATTAATGGACAAAGACTACTAACGTGTAATATAGTGTTGGGAGTCTCTGTCTCTCTCTCTCTCTCTCTCTCTCTCTCTCTCTCTCTCTCTCTCTCTCTCTCTCTCTCTCTCTCTCAGGAAGTGGGATGGCCTGAATCGACCATATCAGAGATCTCTGCTCTGCCGTTTGTTTAGATTTAAAGTTAAGTCATACCTTTTAGGAAGAATAGAAAGAAATTAATGGACAAAGACTACTGATGTGTAATATTGTGTTGGTTGTTTGTCTTCGTTGCGTCTCTCAATGCGGTTGATTAATCAAAGACATTTTAACCATTGATTGAAATTAACCAAAATTTATTTAACGTAAAGAATGATAATGATAAGTTAGATGAAGGACAAATCAAAATTTCGCCACGGAAACCATGATGATTGATGCCACACTGGTATCTCTGGTACCCCAGACAAGTCAGACGAGTATTGATAGGTATTCCACACACAAAAAAGGTGGTTTCTTCAAATGATGACCAGGCTGATGTTTCCTGAATGCTGCGGAGAGAGAGAGAGAGAGAGAGAGAGAGAGAGAGAGAGAGAGATTTTTTGTATATCTGCGTGGAAGCAACCCTCTGATCATTTTATGATACTTCCGATGTTTATTTGATTACAGTTCATGTACTTCATGACTCTGTGAATCTTGGTATGTATTTTGTGTATTTAGTAACAATAGAATGTAAACACGAAATGGCATTTCCATTAAAGCTTAAGTTCATGATCGAATTTAAAGAAAAAAATTCAATCATCATCATCACAGATTACTTTGTTTTCAATATGCAATATATGTATATATATATGTATATGTATATACATATGTATATATATATATATATATATATATATATATATATATATATATATATATATATATATATATATATATACATACACACACACACACAACAGCATCATCGTCCACACAAAGTTCGCTATAGTCTTTTACCTATACATGTCTTTTCAATGCTTAATGCAATTACTTTGTGAACATCTGTAGTTGCAAGTTTTTATTCTCTTGGAGGCGCTGTGTTCTCTGGACAATTTCCTTTGGAATCCAAGTGCATCTGACCTTCTTGGTTAGTATGTCTTTATTTGGAGGATAACTATCCTCATGTCCTAAGAACCGGGAGAGAGAGAGAGAGAGAGAGAGAGAGAGAGAGAGAGAGAGAGAGAGAGAGAGAGAGAGAGAGAGAGAGAGAGTCTGTGTTCGCCAACAATACCTGGAAGTTGGGTGTTGTAGGTTACCCCTTAGTTTTGTGGTTTAGCCCTCCCTTGGGCTCTTCCCTTTCCATCCCCCAGACTCTCTTCCCCCCTTCCCGTTCTCAATGTTCCTCATCCCCTCCCCGTCTTCCCTCACCTCCCCTCAAATTATAAACCCCCTCTCCCCCAAACCCCTTTGTTAACTTGCATCTTTGTGTCTTGCTAATAATTTTTTTTTTTCTGAAGCTGTTCTTGGGAGATAATGACTGTGAGTAATCTGGCTGCGAGGATGTGGTCCTATCAAATCAATTTTGTTTGAGGATTATTTTGGATATTTAAGAAGTAATATATTCGTTTCTTAATTATATAATAATCGTTTGTATCGGGAATCAGAAACAATTGTGGGTGGCATGCCACGATTTTACTATTGATGTAGCATAGAGCAGGTTTAAACCTTATTTATTACTTGTACTTGAAGCAATACAAATGCGACCGATTCCAAACATGTATGGATAGATGTAAACTTGAGTCCCCATAAATAAATGATCCTAGCCAGTTCATAAGCTTAATTTGTAATGTGTGTTCTATGCGTACTGTGATTTGGGTTTCATATGTTCGATTAATATCCTACAAATAATTGAATTATTGAATAAGGAATAAGTATTCTATTTTAGAAGAGGCAGAATGTTGTAAAAGTAGCTACTAAATTACATATAAGTAACGCTATTTACCGAAGTAGGTCGCTAATGAGTTTCAATTTTTCCCATCACGCGGGGAGTGTCATCGATCAAATGACATCTAATTGGTGACATCTGCTTTAGAAACATGTCACGTTGCCTCAGCTGTTTCAGTGTGGTGGATGAACGAGGAGCTGTCGGCGATGTTTGTTTTTCTTTCCTTGTGGTGGCGATATGATGCCGCGCTTTTGGGGTTATTTATATTTTTTGATGTCATTGATATTTCATTTGATCTAAGTCTCGCAGGATTGGAGCAAAATTAACCCTTGAGCACTATTTCCCAAGCATCCATTCTCAGAATTTGTATTAAGCCTAAGTTACTATTTGTTTCTTACGCAAGTTTTCATAAATTGAATCAAGCCTTAAGCACTATTAATATACAAGTCAAGTTTCCAGAGAATTGTGAAATCTTAAGAATAATTTATTTCTGAAGCAACTGTCCTCAGAATTAAATGTTGGGATGTGGGGATAGAAGAGGTTAAAGACCAGCGAGGGTAGAGGAAAGTATAGACGAAAATAGCAATGGAAAATAGTTGACGTGTTTTACCTTTCTGTCAGATTTGAGGATTACAAAGAGAACCATTGTTTTGGCTCAGGTCGGTTTTTTTCAGAGGCTTTTTATTTATATGTATCGGGTGACGATTGTCTTTGTCTTTCCATGATGACAAGTCATTGCCATTGTAGAAATGCTATTGAGTTGTTCTTGTGTTCTAAATAAATTGTTATGCTTACAACTTTTAGTTCAGTGGTAGAGCACTGGGTTACATGACAAGGTCCGTGGTGCGCACCTGCTGTGGTTGGCCATTCGGGTCAGTTTGGAATGAAAACTAACTTGGGACCATCAACCTCATTCTGATATGACTTGCTGATGACCTTAGGGCACAGAAAGCTAGCATTATTGTGTGTATTAGAAGCCAAACACTGAAATGAAATTTTAATCCAAACGTAATGCAGAGAAAGTAAGTCAACTCATTTTCGCTGTGGGTCACGAAAGATGCTTATCTAATAGGACTCCGTTGGTGATAATGTATGCAATTATGCAGCATGTGCATTCTTATCTAATAGGACTCTGTTGGTGATAATGTATGCAATTATGCAGCATGTGCATTCTGATCGGCTTCAGGTCTGGCGAATTTTTTCAGACTATTTGAGGAATGTTTCGCCCGGTATAGGTGTTTTATTCTGAGTGTGATCCGATATGTTTTAATTATTTTTTTTCATGTCATGGGTGTTTTAGTAAGTAATGATTTTGTTATATGCTTTATTTAGACATGCACAGCTGGCAGTAGTGACACGTTCGTCATAATGTTGATAACAATGCAAGGTTTGGGTAGAACCTCCTGTGCAAAAGCGTCGTGAGCATGAGTTCAGCACGCTGGGATAATAACCTCCAAAGGTGAAGTGGTGAACACTGGAAGGTTAGTGCCTTCTGGGTGGTGTGCGTGTTCATGTACACACAGTCACGCATATTATATAAACAATATAAATGCATACTGAGGACATTTGACCCATGGATGCACACCACTTTCTATTACTCTTATACTTCTTCTTATTGTAGTCTTAAAAAGATTTTGTGTTTTTTTAGAAATTACTTATATATGTATATATATATATATATATATATATATATATATATATATATATATATATATATATATATATATTTATATACATATATATATTTATATTTATATATCTATATATTTATATATATACATATATATATTTATATATATACATATATATTTATATATATATATATATATATATATATATATATTTATATATATATATTTATATATATATATATATATATATTTATATATTTATATATCTATATATTTATATATATACATATAAATATATTTATATATATATATATATATATATACTATATATATTTATATATATATATATATATATATATATATATATATATATATATATATATATATATATGTATATATATATCATAGCTTGTCTTTGTGGCTCTACATGAAACGCCTTTCTTGTCACACGGGTACAAATATTCAGTGTTGATATGATTGACCTCAAATACTGCTTTATCTTTATAAGATTATCTTTTGATAATCTTTTCTGTCATTCTTTACGTTTGGATTACAAGCTCTTAACGTACTCTCATTTATGTTGATAACATTTACAGTTATGAAATCGACATATGTATTTTTCGTTGGAAATATACTAACAGTTTTGTGTTGGCCACTTGTTAGTGGTCAAACTAATATGAATATTGCACTAAAAGATATAAGTTTAGGGAGAAAATGTTATGTAAATTGAACATGAGGTCATGACTTGTAACGAATGACGAAGTGTCAAAAGTCTATTAAAGCAATTCTCTATCAGGGGGAACAAACAGATTCACGAAAACCTCTCAAATAATGTTTAGCACGCCAAGGAACCTTTTGTATTTCATGGCATAGATTTGTTATAGATATGAGAAAACTTGTTGATGGTAATACAAGAAATGCATATGCTTTAATTTATCAGATGAGAGACATTTCCTGATCTCGATATAAGACGACAATGAAAAGATTGTTATTATTAATTATTACGTTACAGTTTTACTAAAATATAATTTGCCATCTAATTTGTGTTGTATACATCAGGGTTAAAAGGTATTCTTTTAACCCTGAATTGTACGTTATAGACATCAATTTAAGTTTCCAGTTTTATCGTCCCCTGTAAATATTGTATTAGTTTTGCGTTTTATTTTTGTATTTGGTAATACAGTGTTATTAAAAGTAAAAAGAAAAAAAAACTGAGGCAAATGTGGAAGAGATCATCTGAAAGTATTGATGCACTACCCACCTAAAAGAAGTTTATTATAGAAATAGTGATTCAGTCGGTCTTTCTCTTTCTCTTGCCTCGTGACGTTGTTGTAATGCAATCAACTAGCAATCTCAGGGGCCCATGTTCGCCTCTGATGAGGAAGGGAAAATGTACACGGTGAGATCCAAAGAAAAGATCTTGGTGTTTCATTCTTAAATCCAGAGTGCCTTTTTTTTTTGTAGTTGATAGTTTACAATGGCAGGTTGCATCTATAGGAGAGAGAGAGAGAGAGAGAGAGAGAGAGAGAGAGAGAGAGAGAGAGAGAGAGAGAGAGAGAGAGAGAGAGAGAGAGGGGGGGGGGTAGTTGCTCCGTCAAAAATTTTATGCCCTCCACATATGCGTGTGTGACTAGGGACTGTCATATTTATGGGGATTCACGTCTGTTAGTTCAGGACAATTTAATTTCATAGTCTAAATTACCCTCGGGTTTCATTGGAGGGACATATTAACGATGACCGAAATTACGCATTTTATTGAACTTTACGAACCACGCAATCGATGCCTGACATTTAGGGGAATCCGGCCCTGCAAGCAAAATGAATGTTTCATCAGTAAGCAGAAGTGAATCCCAGTCATTCGTCTCGCGTTTCGCCTTGATTGACGTCAATAGAACGAACTGTTAAAATTTCAGTTAATCGTCATTTGAGGGTTGGGTGGTAAACGGCATAGATAATTGCGGCTGATTCATCAGAATTTGGCGGTGAGGAACCACTGCCGCGCCCGTTTTATCTTGCCTCTTTTTAACTGTTTAAGCATTTATTAAGAATTAAGATTGCCCTTTGGTAAATCATCTTCAGTATTTTCTGGTGACCTTGACACAATGTCTCCTTTGTAATAAAAAGTAAGTTTTTGGGTATATGT
>NC_090751.1:16021492-16038992 GCF_036898095.1 Palaemon carinicauda
ATATATATATATATATATATATACATATATATATATATATATATATATATATATATATATAACAAATGTAGCTTTTTCTAGCACAGTGCAGGATAAAATAATTTGACATGTCAATTCATGTTTTAGGTTTGGCCAATTTTCTTCACTAAGCTGGCCAGTGCGGATTAGTGATGGTGAGAGATTTTATTCTGATCGTTTAGGCGGCAAACCAACCTAGTGACCTTAACTAGTACAGCTTAGCTGGTCATGGGGATACGCAAACCCCCGCTCAGAAAGGAAGGTGTGTGTATATATATATATATATAAATATATATTGTAATGAACTCAAGATCGATTATGTTCATCCAGGATTTTCTTTCAGACTGGCTCAGTGCCAAAATACCAGGCAAGAACCAGCAGCGACACAAAATTCAAAAAGCAAAACAACTCTCAAAGAGGGATACAAAAAACACCGAATCAAACTTAACAATAAAATTTAATTAACAAAAGTAGTCTTAAATTACATAAAGGAGTCCTCGAAAAGCTTTCTTAGGAACTGGAAAAACACATACACTACTGTACAATAATAACTCTCGAACTGTCACACGCCTACCTAACTTATATACCTCAGTCGAAGAGAAAGAAAAGGTGTAGGAGGTAGAAAAATACACACTTTCCCTAGCATACGACAGTTAGAGTTCCAGAGTGAAGTAAACCTTAAAACTAATTAATTTTACAATAATTATCAAAATACACCTTTAAATAAGAACATATCCTAAATTGGTGATAATAATACTCTTTACAGGTCACGTAGAAATATCCGAAGAATGCTTGCACATGTTATCAAAAACCGCACCGAATCCGTAATTAAAGATCATTATAACATCACCAGCAACTGCCCTACTTCTGGATCACTAGGGGTGTTCTTGCACTGAAGGGATCACTGGGGCAACGTAAATTGTCTATATGATTTAAGCAGGTGAAGGAAGAACTTATACGGTTCGCTTACCGTTCTCCGTCACTAGAAGGCCTCCTCACGACTCCAGGAGGTCAGACACACGGCAACAGCCAGCAGCAGTGGCAGGCAGCAGCGCACAAGCAATAGCAATGCTTAGAAGGCTAAAATCCATTAGCAGGAGCCTCTCCAATTAAATGGTAGCTGCAGGATCAGGAACAAATATCTTCCGATTATCAAGCCGTGAAAAATGCAGTAAGACCTCCTCTGTTGGGGAGCCGACACTCTCTGCCCCGCTGCCCAAAAACGCACTCCAAGTAAACGGAGAGAGAGAGCGAAAGCATAACAACGTAATGCGGCAGTTCAACAAGCTAATCACTGAAGACGGGCAGTCCGCTCCACAAAACATGAAAAGCAAAAAAGGAATACGGTGAATAAACACTATACAAATAAACACAAACAAAACCTTGACCGGGGATAAAAGAATGTTCCAAGAGAACTTTTCGTGACTTTAATTAAAACAAATGGCAAAAACCACGAACAAAATATTTAAAGTAAAGTAATTATGGATTACAGCTCCCCGGGACAAGGAAAAAAAATAATTTATTATTTTTTTTTTAAAAGGTAACTCCTAGCCAATATTAAACTATTAATTTGTAATGCAAGCAAATACATAAGCATTGTGCACAAAAGTAAATGCAAATATCAAAAACAAATATTTCATAAACCAAAACCACTATTCTTAAACATTAATATCCACTCAAAGATTATATATAGATAATGTCAAACTCAAATATATATTAAGAAATCTTCCCAACACCGGACAAGAAAACAACAAATTAAAAAAAAATTGCTCAAATGTGATTGATGCAGAGTCTTTTACCCTTACAAAACTACTCTTGGATTGCCACCTCATCATTTTCATTACCGAATGTCCTGGAAAGAACATCAGGGACTACGTTGTCTTTTCCAGCCACGTGACAAATAAAAAGGTTATATTCTTGGAGTAAAAGACTCCAGCGCAAAATACGCTGATTTTTATCTTTAAATTTATTAATAAAAATTAAGGGATTATGATCTGTAAAGACCTTTATTGGACATGCTGAGGAAGATAAATACACTTCAAAATGTATGATGGCTTTCACCAAGCATAAAGCCTCTTTCTCAATTGTTGAGTAACGTCTCTCTGCCGGTAACAACTTCTTGGAAAAGTAGGCGACTGGATGCGAGGTGCCATTTGCACCCTCCTGCAACAAGACAGCACCTAAACCTGTGTCACTGGCATCTGTAGCCAAACAAAAAGGCAAGGAAAAATCGGGAGAACGTAACAAAGGATAGGTTATTAAAGTACCTTTCAATTTTTCAAATGCATCCTGACACTCGTTATTCCACATAAATTTTACATCTTTCTTTAACAAATTTGTTAAGGGATTAGCAAGGTCAGAAAAATTCTTGATAAACTTCCTATAATAACCAACTAGACCCAAAAATCTACGAATACCTCTCTTGTTTCGAGGAGCTGGGAAGGCTGTAACTGCCTCAACATTCGCTCTCTTAGGAGCGATCTTACCCAAGCCAATTTCATGTCCTAAATAAACCACTTTTGCTTGAGCAAAATCACTCTTCTTTAAATTTATCACCAGACCAGCCTTCCTCAGCACCTCGAACAGCGCTCTTATCCTCTTAAGATGAGTTTTCCAATCATCACTGTAAATCACAAGGTCGTCAATATATACCACACAACCCTCCAGTTCACATGTAATAAAGTTCATCAGCCTCTGGAAGGTAGCGGCGGCATTCTTCATGCCAAATGGCATCACCTCGCATTCATAGAGGCCGTCACCCGTCACAAAGGCTGATATTTTCCTTGCCCGGGGTGTAAGACCGACCTGCCAATATCCTTTTAACAGGTCAAATTTACTTATATAACGAGCAGATCCCACTCTATCTATACAGTCTTCCACCCTGGGCAAGGGGAACGAGTCCGTTTTTGTTATAGAGTTGACCTTGCGGTAGTCAAAACACATCCTGGGCTGACCATCCTCCTTCCTAACCAAAACTACCGGGGAGCTCCAAGGACTGCAGCTCGGTTTAATGAGGTTATGGTCAAGCATGTATTTAACTTCCTTACTGACTATTTCTCTCTTGAGGGGGTTCAGTCTATATGGACATTGCTTAATAGGCGGAGCCTCCCCAACATCAACGTCGTGTTGCAAAATATGGGTCCTACCAGGTGCATCCTGAAAGAGATCTTTGTATTCGTTAATTAAATTAATTAGAGGTGCAGCTTTTTCTGCATCTAAGTGCTGAAATTTAGTATTCAGATTATCTAAAACATCAGAATTATTTTCCAAACCACTTGGGCTAACAGCAAATTTATCGCCCATGAACTGTTCATTTTCTACATTAACTACAGAAATAGGTACTACAGATTCTTCTACAGACCTGTCAATAAAAGATTTTATCATATTAACATGGCAAATACGGGTTTTTCTTCTCCTATCAGGAGTTTCAATCAGGTAATTTACATTGTTAATTTTCTTCAGAACCTTCCACGGACCTGAGAATTCCGCTTTCAGGGGATTGCCAGGCATAGGAAGTAAAACCAACACTTTGTCACCTACATTAAAAACCCTATCTCGTGTTTTAACGTCATACTTAGATTTCATCGAGGCCTGGGCTTTCGCCAAATGTTCCTGAGCAAATGACCGTGCTCTAAGCAATTTCTCCTGCAAATCTGAAAAATAATCCAATACATTAACTTCGGGAGTCTCTCCTTCCCAGTGTTCTCTCACTACATCCAAAGGGCCTCGAACACAGTGACCAAAAATAAGCTGGAAAGGAGAGAGACCCATTGACTCATTGGGGATCGATCGTATTGCAAACAATGCATAAGGTAATTCCTTATCCCAATCATTCCCAGTCTCAAAACAAAATTTTTTTAGCACAGACTTCAAGGTTTGGTGGAACCTTTCCACCTGGCCTTGGCTTTCCGGGTGATACGGTGCAGACTTCACGTGTTTAATACCAAACTCATTCATTTTCTTTTCAAAATACCTACTCGTGAAATTAGTGCCACAGTCACTCTGAATTACCTTAGGAAAACCAAATCGGGTAAAGAAACCAACCAACACCTCAACCACCTTCTCGGACCGTATACTCCTCAATGGGATAGCCTCAGGGAAGCGAGACATTCTATCAACCATAGACAATATATATTCATTCCCACCGCGCGTCCGTGGCAGGGGACCCACTATGTCAATTATCACTTCCCGAAAGGGTTCGCCCACGGAGGGTATAGGAATTAAAGGAGCCTTGGGTATTTTCTGGTTAGGTTTCCCCACCAACTGGCACACATCACAAGATAATACGTGTCTCTTAATGTCCTTACGCATCCCAGGCCAAAAGAAATGTTCAGCAACCTTTTGAAAGGTTTTCCTAACACCAAAATGTCCCGACAAATCATTTTCATGTGCTAAATACATCAATTTATTTCGGTACCTTTCCGGGACAACCAATTGTCTGCACGACTCTACCTGATGGGCAGGTGCATTAGCCGACCTACTCAACCTGTAGAGCAAACCTTCCTCTTTTACGAATACTGGTTTCACCAAATCCTCGGGATTGCCGAGTTCTACTTTAGAAAACTCTTTACTCTGTGCCATTTTGAACGCCTTAGCGTTCCAGTTTACGTCATCCAAATTAACGATTTTCTTATTACTACAACCAGTCCTCATGTCAGTCATTTGTCTGTCTACTTGATATAAATCTAAGTCAACATCCTCGAGATCCATCTCCCGAGCTCTAGACCGAGTTACTACAGAGACAGGCTTATAAAAATTAGTTTCAATCTCATCGCCTTCACAAGTCACATTCAGGAGAGTCAAAATTGGACATATATTATCAATTGCACCTTCACCTTCAGCCAAATCATTCCCTAAAAGAAGGTGAATTCCGGGAACTGGCAAACTGTCTACCACAGCCAGTTTAGCAGTCCCTTTAAAATACTTGGTGTGAATATTAAACTTCTCTAAAGGACAAGACGTAATAGAGTTCGGGAAACCACCCAACACCACACATTCATTATTAGAAAATACAAAATCCTTTGGAACAGCAGTTTTTAATATGAGAGACTGTGCTGCTCCAGAGTCCCGTAATACTTTTAAACAAACCTTTGTTCTTTTATTGTTACCAACAAACACAGATCCGTCAGAAATGTACCTCTTAAATTTTAGTCACTTTTCCTGTTCCATACTTTGGTTTACGTTTGTCGTTTTTTCAGCTACAACAATGTTTACTGGATTAGACCTTCTCTCCTTAAAGTTTTTCCAACCGTAACAATTAGCCTTTACGTGCCCCGTCTTGTGGCACCAATAACACTTCACACTACTACTACTACCAAAATTTCTACCACTACTACCACCACCATTAACCGACCTACTACTGTTTACGAAACTACGAGAGTCGCTTACACCTCTGTCTTCATTAGAAAGTTTTTCTGACCCGTCTTTATTTGACCTTGATGTTCCTTTAGAAGACTGACGATTATTACCATGTGTATCATATTCATGGGGGAAGAACCTATCCTGATTAATTCTTTTCCTAAGGGGTTCCTCCCGATGGGTAAGTGCATACTCGTCGGAAGCAATTGCTATTTCCTGAATGGAGTCTAGTTTCAACTCTTCCAAATGAATTCGCAAGTCACGACTCACGTTCCTCTTAAATTCCTCTGCCAGAAGCAGCTCTTTCAGTTTAACAAAATTGTCTACTTCTTTGGATTTCAACCAGTCATCGAGAAACTGAACTTTCTTTCGAGCAAACTCAACATAAGTAACGTCAAGATCCTTCCGCAGATTACGAAACTTCTGCCTGTATGCTTCAGGCACCAAATCATAAGCTTTCAACACAATACTTTTTACGGTGTCGTAATCCGCGGAGAGATCGTCACTAAGATTATTATAGACCCTTTGAGCTTTACCCACCAAACGACACTGAACTAATGTTGTCCACATATCCTTTGGCCAGGCAAGCTTCTTAGCAATTTTTTCAAATGACACAAAAAACTCATTAACCTCCTCCTCGGAAAAGTGTGGTACCAGTTTTAACGCAGCGAACATATTAAACCTTGTTTCATCAACACTAGAATTATTATTGCTTCCATTATTTCCCTGATTCAACTTAATCTTTAATTTAAGTATCTCAATTTCATGCTCTCTCTCTTTTGCCCTTTCATCGGCTCTAAGTTGTAGAGCTCTAAACTCCAGTTCCTTCATCTTGGTTTTTTCTTTCAAAATTTCCAATTGGTCATCACCATTATCAATAGAATTTTCTTTACCTTCACCTTCTAATTCCTCCACCTCCTCAGGCTCACTCTCATCCAGCCTACTACTTTCCAGAACATCCTTCCTATCAAGAGTCTCTCTATATATCTTAGCGGCCTTCAAGACCTCAAACAACAACGGTCCCTTCTTAACCTCAGTGGCCAAACTTAAATCCAAGAACTCTGCAATCAACCACAATTGATCCCTTTTTAGTTTAAACAGATCCTTTTCCCAGTTAACACTAGCCAAAAAGTTCGCTACCTCAGCTTCTTCACCCTCTAAATAATGCATCCTGAATTAATTAAATAGAAATAATCACTCTAAATACGTTCAGTGGCTTGACCGCCTCTCCAAGAGCCGTTTACAGTTGAAAATTATGTCGCTAAACTGAATCCTGGCAAGGTCGCCAAATTATGTAATGAACTCAAGATCGATTATGTTCATCCAGGATTTTCTTTCAGACTGGCTCAGTGCCAAAATACCAGGCAAGAACCAGCAGCGACACAAAATTCAAAAAGCAAAACAACTCTCAAAGAGGGATACAAAAAACACCGAATCAAACTTAACAATAAAATTTAATTAACAAAAGTAGTCTTAAATTACATAAAGGAGTCCTCGAAAAGCTTTCTTAGGAACTGGAAAAACACATACACTACTGTACAATAATAACTCTCGAACTGTCACACGCCTACCTAACTTATATACCTCAGTCGAAGAGAAAGAAAAGGTGTAGGAGGTAGAAAAATACACACTTTCCCTAGCATACGACAGTTAGAGTTCCAGAGTGAAGTAAACCTTAAAACTAATTAATTTTACAATAATTATCAAAATACACCTTTAAATAAGAACATATCCTAAATTGGTGATAATAATACTCTTTACAGGTCACGTAGAAATATCCGAAGAATGCTTGCACATGTTATCAAAAACCGCACCGAATCCGTAATTAAAGATCATTATAACATCACCAGCAACTGCCCTACTTCTGGATCACTAGGGGTGTTCTTGCACTGAAGGGATCACTGGGGCAACGTAAATTGTCTATATGATTTAAGCAGGTGAAGGAAGAACTTATACGGTTCGCTTACCGTTCTCCGTCACTAGAAGGCCTCCTCACGACT
This sequence comes from Palaemon carinicauda, assembly GCF_036898095.1. NCBI lineage: Eukaryota > Metazoa > Arthropoda > Malacostraca > Decapoda > Palaemonidae > Palaemon > Palaemon carinicauda. The sequence goes on from NC_090751.1 coordinate 16,028,869, forward strand.
CCAGGAGGTCAGACACACGGCAACAGCCAGCAGCAGTGGCAGGCAGCAGCGCACAAGCAATAGCAATGCTTAGAAGGCTAAAATCCATTAGCAGGAGCCTCTCCAATTAAATGGTAGCTGCAGGATCAGGAACAAATATCTTCCGATTATCAAGCCGTGAAAAATGCAGTAAGACCTCCTCTGTTGGGGAGCCGACACTCTCTGCCCCGCTGCCCAAAAACGCACTCCAAGTAAACGGAGAGAGAGAGCGAAAGCATAACAACGTAATGCGGCAGTTCAACAAGCTAATCACTGAAGACGGGCAGTCCGCTCCACAAAACATGAAAAGCAAAAAAGGAATACGGTGAATAAACACTATACAAATAAACACAAACAAAACCTTGACCGGGGATAAAAGAATGTTCCAAGAGAACTTTTCGTGACTTTAATTAAAACAAATGGCAAAAACCACGAACAAAATATTTAAAGTAAAGTAATTATGGATTACAATATATATATATATATATATATATATATATATATATATATATATATATATATATATATATATATATATATATACCATCACTTTTATAAATAACTCTCAGTTCCTCATGTCGTAACACTATTAACGTTATCGTAGATTGTAAAAGCTGAACGACATTTCCATGGCTTGGCATCGGTATGTAAATCCAATCCTGTTTATGTAACTGTGTGACGTATGTCTTATTGTCTAGCAGTTTTTCATTATATTTTCCCTCTCTTGTCCTTTCCTGTTGTGTCTTTTGAATGTAAACACTATGAAAAATAGTAATGATAACACAGTCCTTTTTTGGTCCCAAGTGGCGTTGATGACGTTTCTCATTGGCAAGTCTATGGTATTCTTTATATAGAAAACCAAATGATACGTGTGTGTACCTTCTTACTTTTGCTCCCTCTGTTTTTTAATTAACCTGATTATATAATTAAGTGGTTCTCTATGATTAAACCAGAAAACATTCATACAGTTTTTATATAATTCTCTTGTTTTTTTTTTTTTTGTTTTTTTTTTCATGTTTTTTGTTATTTAAGGCTTCATCTTTCCAAAAGTTTTATTGTGTTAGGATACCCACGAATATTTCATATTAATCTTTTCTTTACAAAATAGATTACACCTTATTGATAATATTCAACATGTTATCGTCGATTCTGCATTTGTTAATTTCTCAGCAATTAGATAAAATACCTTCTTTTCTTGACGTTTTGTATATCTTCCATGGGAACCAGTACAAAATACAAGATTCCATATTATTATTATTATTGTTATTGTTGTTGTTGTTGTTGTTGTTGTTGTTAATAATACGAATTATCATGTAATTCAGAATCAATGGTCAGGATGTTTGTGGTCAAAGATTCAGTTTTCATTACATTGCTAGGCACTCCTCATATGCCTCAATGTCTCTACCCAGTGCCCTTTAAGCTAGTGCGTGTTATCTCTTGCCGTGAAAGAGTCTCGGGTTTCTTGTGATATCGGATAACGAGGTTTTGTTAGGATTCCCCTTATGTATATGGGTTGCTTGGACAAACATATCTACGGTGTTGATACGGACTTGTATATTTGCTTTGATTATTTTGTTGAACCTGCGGATTCATCAAGTAATGTCACCCTTTCAAGCCTTTTCTGCATTGGCTCATATACATATATACATGCAAGTATGCATAGCCTATACATATGTATAGTACATTTATGTATTTATACATATATTGTATTTATATGTATTAGTATGTATATAGTATATGATATGTAGAGAGAGAGAGAGAGAGAGAGAGAGAGAGAGAGAGAGAGAGAGAGAGAGAGAGAGAGAGAGAGAGAGAGAGAGAGAGAGAGAGAAAGTTGTTGATTATCAGTTTGATTCTTTCAATTTTGTTGTTCTTCTTTTTTATAATTTCTTATCTGTTAACTGATTTTCAAGTTATCTCTTTATCTGTACACTATGCGAGTTGCTTATTGTTTAAATTATTTTTGTACTTATTTTTTCTCGAAAAGATGATAAGAAGTATGATTTATAGCTCTTCTAAATTCACGTGGTTCTATCTAATCAAATGCAATGTTTTTCCCCCCAGTGATATTTCATTGTGTAAAAAGAAACAAAATGTATAAATGACAAATATGGTTTCGACGATGATTGGCAAAATGCATTAGCAGATATAAATAACTCTGATGCGTCATTTCGTGACTTTCCTTTGCTTCCTTAATTAACTCGCCCAGGTTTATAATCACCAGAAATTATAATCTCGCCATGATTTCTATGGCATGTTATTATTTCCTTCTCAATATGAAATTATTACTATGCAGGTGGCATTAGTTCAGGCTATGTTTAGTTCGTCTTTTTCTAACATTACCTTGATGCAGATTGCTTTTATCCTTTCAGTCACTCTTAAGTGATTTATTTCAGTCGTTAACTTTTGGCTCTTCATATCAGATCGTTAACCTGACTTAACTACACTCCTTTAGACATTCAGTTCATATAAAGTAGACTTTGATATATGGTTACGCCGATTTTCATGTATACTGAAAGCATCCTTTGCCGAACGATCATAACTTTGTTCGTGAACATTTATTGCGAACCAAGCCTCACTTTCAGGTGGGTCATAACTATCCATTTCAGGGTCATATATAGTCGATGATATCGGATGTGATCTTCATGCAGGTTCATAAAACTATTCAATGATGTCGCAGCTCTCCAGGACTTGTGTTATTGTCTATTAAATTTGTGCAGACATTTTAAGGATTCCAAACCTTGTTAGTTATTGGCGCAACGTCAGGTGTCCATTAAAACAGTAAACACCATAGATAAAGGTGACCTTATTCTATGGTGTGCTATTTCTCCAGGAATATCTCGAAACAGTTGTTCTTCAGAATTGAAGCCATCCATAATATAGTACAGCACGATTTTCTATGAAAATATCTTTGCGTAGTGTTCGATTTAAAATCTGTTCCGCGTTTATTTTAATTTGTATTGATAATTTTTTACTTTTCATGTATTCTTTCTTATTGAGTTTGCTTTGCCACAATTAAGCTTGATAGGCCTCTCCTGATTATTAGTTCTTTCTTTGTCGTGGTATTGGAGTTCTTGTTTTGATCTTTTCCTCAGTTCAGTGCAATTTAGATTCAGTGTAGCAGCTCTTTGTAGTTGAAGCTTTATTTTTACTCTATATTTTTTTACTGTTATTATATGTCAAAATTCTGTACGCACCAGAATCGCAACTAATCTTGTTTCTGTCTTTACCTCGATTCGTGGTTGAAATATTTTCACACGGTACAAAATTTTCTGAATTTTCCTCCATTTCCTAGGAGATATTGACTCTGCGCTAGCAAGCTTGCTATTATTTACTGATATCATGTCTTACTAACAGCTATTTCAAATTGAGGCCTCTTGATGATTGATATGCATCGGAGTATTTTATGTCTTTGAAGCTTTTTAGGTTCACGTATCCGGGTCACGCTGAGTATTAGTACACTAGATTCCATTAATAATGCGATGAAAGTACTATAGGAATGTTTTTTTTTTCCATGAAATAAGGAAGAGAAGGTTTTTCCTAATGTTGAGAAATTATAAGGATGATGCTTTGCTATTCTCCTGTTCAAAGTGAGAAGGGACTTTACAAGAACATATTTTCGACATGTGCTTAAAACTTATTGATTATGGTACAGTCAAGAGAGAATTTTAAATGTAATGTTTGTATCATGAGTCATGTAGTTATCTTTTTTTTTATTGTGGTTATCTAAAAGTCAGTGATGTTTTGTTCCTCTTTGTCTGCAATTCCCGAATGGCTTAAGTCTTTTTGTGAACACGGCCTAATATTGGCTGCCTTAAATGGAATGCAGGTCACGACTATAAGGCTTTTGCGTTTTTTTTTTCTTTTTTTTTTATATTATTATGAAAAGTATTTCGATTTTTTTCGGCATTTTTGCCTTTGTGGCTTTTTAGAAAGGTTGTATGTTCTTATCAAAGTTTCGTATGTTATAGGGAAACTCATTACCATTGCTTTTTAATGTCATTCGAAGGAAAAGTGTTTTTCCGATAGTTGGTTTATAAAGGGAAAACATATACTATGCGAATATTTAAATTTTCCCTCTGTTGTCTTCCTGAGAGATTTGGGTAATCAGACAATTAAATTGTTCTTATGGGAAAATAAAAGGAGATTGATAAGAAAAGATTTATCTCTCTCTCTCTCTCTCTCTCTCTCTCTCTCTCTCTCTCTCTATATATATATATATATATATATATATATATATATATATATATATATATATATATATATATATATATACTATATATATATATATATACATACATACATACAGAGGGGTAGGAGGAGTAATCAGCAAAAATGAGATCAAAGACATGTTGATAATATGAAAAGAGGAAGCAAAGGGGACGGTGATACAGAATAAAGGGTGCAGACGGGAATTTTCGGGATAAACTTTGACGGGTAACGCGCACGCACTGGCCAATGCAGTGTGACTGTGGTCGATGAGTCAGCAAGAAAGTGCATGGAACTGCAGTGGGCTGTGTTGCATGGCGCCGATGCAGACTTTAACCGCTCTCCAGACACCCCCCCCCCATCCCCCAACTCTCCCCCCCCCCCAACCTCCATTCTTCAATGTCCAATTGTCATAGCAAATCGGAAGACTGATGGGAGGCGATTTGATTATGATGGATTTAGTGCTTTTGGAAAGCGCTATTTGATCTCCACTTTATTGAGCGAAGCAATGACTTTCAATCCAGGTTCATTTACTAAGCGGGGTGATTTGGGTTTGTTCCTAAACAAGAATTTAGTTGAACTTCGTGGATCGTATCCAGGGTGAAGATGGGTATAGGGTTTATAACTTCATCCCAAAATCATTTGTGAAAAAGAGTTCGCAATTTCTCGAACCACATTCATATATATATATATATATATATATATGAATGTGGTTTGAGAAATTGAGAACTCTTTTTCACAAATGATTTTGGGATGAAGTTTATATATAGAACTATGTGCGTGTATATACATGTATGTCCACTTAAAAAACCGTAATTTTAATGAGAAATTCTCCGTTAGATTATACTAGTCCAATCATGTATTTCAGTAAACACAGGCGACCGTGTTTAAAACCGTAAATGCCTAACAACATTTAATCCAGGATTTTCAGTGTTTTGCTTTTAAGCTTTATGTGTTAGCGTATGTGTGTGTGAGTGCGCTCGCGATCTGGTGCGTGTGTGTGCGTGTGACATTACTTCCTTTAATGAAGAAAAGGTTAAATCATAATTTGGTTATGGTTTTAGCCTCCCACTTTCATTACCGTATATCTTAAAGAAGCCGATAGGCGCTATCTCAAGAAGGCGTTTGTCAGATAGCAATGGCTGTAAATGACGGAAACGTTCCCTAAGAACCAAGCCTTTAAGAGATAGCCATAACTTGGCCTTCTTTATCTGATGCTCTTATTAATTTGGAATGGGCTTAACATCAAGATAGAATGATAAAACCTTCCCTCAAGTAAATTAACTTGTTCTTTTATATAAACTCATCAGAATCCCTTTTATGATTTATTCCTTTCCCCGACATTCTCCTTCCTCCTTATCAGCTTCATATTTAATTTTATTTTTATCAGTATTTTTTTATCCCTTTATCCGTATTATCGAAAATTTTCGATGTATAGGTACTCATGACCTTGGTGAACACGTTTATTGTGTATTATTTTCATATTAAAATACTTGTGTGTGTATCTCTCTCTCTCTCTCTCTCTCTCTCTCTCTCTCTCTCTCTCTCTCTCTCTATATATATATATATATATATATATATATATATGTTATAATTAAAAAATATATTGGTCTCTGAATAAATCTTTGGTAGCTATTAACCAAAAAGAAAAAATCTCAACATCGTTTATGGCGAATCTTACTGATAATACATCTATTACTCGTGCAGACATTGCATTCCCGTTGGCAATTTCCTTGTTGAAATTCTGGTGTGTAAACATTCCGCTGATAAGAATGTCGTTAAGCAATCTTGCAAATTGGGAGGTGTCTGGAACTGGAAAAAGGAGTTGAATCCTATACTCATATTTATTATTGTTATGTTTTATATGTAAATGAATTGTATAGCATAGGAACACATACATGCTTACTTGCATACATTTATGCATACACAAATTTTTCATCACACATCTTTATCTCTCTATCCCATTCAGTGTGTCTTTCCCCCATGTGGGAATAGTTTTATAATGTCCTGACAAGTCTATCATTAAGGTATCTATCCCCAAGTTATATTTCTTGACCCTTACAGTCATTTGTACTAATTCATAGCTAAGTGGACTAGTATGTGGTAGGCTTGTGCGATACAATATATATATATATATATATATATATATATATATATATATATATATATATATATATATATATAAGTATATGTGTGTATGTATACTGTATATATATATATATATATATATATATATATATTATATATATACATACATACATACATACATACACGCTCTTGTATGCATGTTAAAATTATCGACAGTGTTTGTTTAGCTTACCTTTGTTCTCGCGGAATATTTCACAACTTGTTTGTCTAACGTATGAGAAAGTGGGCAAGGGAGGTTGCAAAAAGTTCCATACCTATTCTTTCAAGGTAGTCTTCTTTTGCTCTTTGAAATACCCTATTGGTGTTCCTAATTTGACCCTTTATTGTGTAAGTATAGAATATTGTTGGTCCATACTGTAGTATTTTCTCATTATTATTATTATTATTATTATTATTATTATTATTATTATTATGAAAAGGTATTTTCATTTCGACTCATATAATTGTAAAAATTGTCAGGTATAATATTATGTACTTATGAATTGGTATTAGCTGATTTATTTGTTTGCCGCTCTATCTGATTCTATCTTGCGTCTATTTCTTCATGCATGAAGTATTCCCGATGCTTCACTTCATTTAATCTTTTTAGTAAATGTAAATTTAGGTCAGTGCCAGCCAGGTAATTGAATAACAATTAGCAAAAGTTAAGACAAGAAGACAGTTCAGGGCTTTAGGTATAGTCGGAAACGTCTCTGCTCCCTTCTCTTTGGATATTCTAGGAATCTGATGAAAAGTAGCTGTATGCCTCCTAAAAGAGTACGGGTGGTCTCAATTGTTGAGGTTTGAAAGGTGATTGATTCCTTTCGTGGTGGAAGCAAGAAAACGCTTGTTTTGTCACTAGAATTTCTAAAGATAATTGAGTTTATTCTATGGAAGTCTATGTATTTGAATTCGTTGTATTCATGTTTCGAAATGTGCTTTTCTTGTATATGTACTTTTTCATATAACTTAGGGTTTTCTAATGAAATGAACAAATGTTTAGATGTAAATGAATTCATTCGGTATACCTAAGTGCTACATCTAACGATTTCCAAATTAAAATGTTGAAATGGTATACAGAGTTTGTATTGTTTGTTTGTTGAAGGTTTCGTAATGGTAATCAGGGAATTATGGTTTTCTAATGAAATGAACAATTGTTTAGATGTAAATGAATTATAGTTTTTCATGAATATTAAATTTTAATTGCTTAATCCTCTATTCACTTTGTTTCCTTGGTGTGGTCGTCGGAATGTTTGTAATTCTTAGTCTGTTTTAGTCTGTTCTCGTTCAAATGGATTGAATCTTCTTCTGCAAACTTGTGCGATAAAGTTAAGGAACTGCCTTGGAATTTAAACTTCCTTAGACACTCGTCCTTACTTTGGAGAATATTAAACTAAATCTAGCAAAAGCAATATTCTGAAAGTGGCAATTTTAAATTTCCGTGATTAATTTTAAACTAAGAATAGGATTTAAGGAAACGTTATTTTTGTTTAGTTATATTAAATTGTATTTAGTTGTATTATTGTTTTCCTGTACATTCCCTTAATTACATATTCGTTGTGTTTATTAGTACAAGTCATGGGTCTGTTAACTTACTATTTGAGAATTTATCCCCTGTAGTAATACTGCTACTAATGATAACAATAAAAATGATATTAATGATTTGTCTTTATAGTGGAACGTATTAAATTTATCTCACTAAATAATTCCTTTCTAAATTAGATAAATAAACATATTAATGCTTCATTTAGAGATAATCCTTGCAAAATTTTAAACTAAGAATAGGATTTAAGGCAACGTTATTTTTGTTTAGTTACATTAAATTGTATTTAGTTGTATTATTGTTTTCCTGTACATTCCCTTAATTACATATTCGTTGTGTTTATTAGTACAAGTCATGGGACTGTTAACTTACTATTTGAGAATTTATCCCCTGTAGTAATACTGCTACTAATGATAACAATAATAATAATGATATTAATGATTTGTCTTTATAGTGGAACGTATTAACTTTATCTCACTAAATAATTCCTTTCTAAATTAGATAAATAAACATATTTATGCTTCATTTAGAGATAATCCTTGCAAAAAAGAAGCTCAAGTTGTGTTCTCGTTTTGTCCGAAAGCAATTACCAGGTGGCCGCTGAAAAAGTTAGCACGCGTCCCCAGAGTTCGGGGAGCCATTCTTGTTTACCCTTCTGGGTGTTGAATGAGGTTAGTATGTTGACCGGGTATTTGAGGTTAAGGTAACGAAAAACTTAAACTATTTCATTTGATGTGAATGCAAGATTGCGCAGGTGTTGAAGAAAGCTGTTGTTGCACTTTGGAAAGCATCTTCGGCGGTGTCATCTCTTGCAAAAGAAGGCAAAGAAATGCTATTTACAGGACTCTCGGTATCTTGTTTTTTATATAGAAGCTTGCAATAGATTCACCAAAGTATGTAGTGTGATATATAAATCGGTAGTGATGTCTGTAGCTAATGAATAACAATTGTATACTTTTCCTCTTCTGATGTATGGTCACTAAAAATCTTCATTTTATTGCAATCAAACATCGACTATCCTTTTTTTTAAACTTCCTGAATATCTATTAGAATTTACTATTTGAGTTTAGTCATTTCTATTTGATTCTCTTGCTGATAAATCGAATTAGTTTACCATTTCAACCGGAAGCAGTTGAAATTTCGTTTTATCTTGAACTTGTCGTAGATCAGCCTGAATAGCATTTTTGCCATGTTCTAATTTTTCTTCTCTTTTATATGTTAACTGCAGTATGTTTTCTAGGTTAGTTCCGTAACCTTATGCTGTACCCTCATCTTTCATCTGGACTTATGATTGGATTCAATTTATAAACCCATGTAGGAGGTCCATAGCAAGCAGCAATGATTTTAGCATTAAGGCCATAGCCAATAGAAAAGTGTGTGGGTGGATGTTTCTTTCAGACACCTTTTGTTTGTTATGTTGGACTCCGTTTGTCATACGAGCATTCATTAGGCGGAACTGAAATTCCTCAAATTCCACCTAGATGTCAGTTCCTCCTCTTTAGCAATAAAGGAATTCAATTAAGAGGTATCAGTAGGTGTTATTGCAAACGTCATACCAACACTGCGATTTTGGCATCGCTCTTCACATTTGACAGGGGAGCCATTTCATTAAATCCCAAAAGGAGTCTTGGTCTGGTCAGGTATATAATGTATGGCATCTGAAATTAGTTTGAAAGGCTTGTTGCAACGACATGGTTTTCAAATAACATTGCAGTTTGACAGGCATTTATATTGAAGTACGCATTTGTGAAGGCCACAGTGCTCGTTTTGTTTTCTCTTCATCTTATATTTGCAAAATATTTTGGGTGAAAACTTTGCCAATTCATGTAAATTAAGGCTTGTTTTACACGAATGTTTGTTCATAAATGCCCCAATAAAGATGTTGATAGTGTTCAAAACTGATTTAGCACCCTTGTTCTGTAATTGTTATGACCATTGCAGTTTAATTTCACACAAACACAATTCAATAATTTTGGTGCTGAAGCCTCTCTCTCTCTCTCTCTCTCTCTCTCTCTCTCTCTCTCTCTATTGTTATGCAACCATAAAGCTATATTAATTTTTCTTTATCATTACTATCAAGTTTGTTTAGTTTCAGCATTTGAAAAACAAAACTCCCTCTCCCCCCAAACATTCCGTTCTTCGAAAGTGCTCAAGAACTGTATTGGGTTTTCTCGTTTGTTGGGATTTTCCGACAGTTGATTCTGATGCATCGTGTTTGTTTAACTTC
>NC_090751.1:16043992-16061492 GCF_036898095.1 Palaemon carinicauda
AGCTACAGAGCCTTGAACTTTCTATTGTTTCAAATTGGCGCAGATTTTTTCTTTCTTGTTTCAGAAACTAATTCTCGGGTTAGGATTATTATTATTATTATTATTATTATTATTATTATTATTATTATTATTATTATTGTTATTACTATTATTATTGCTGCATCGGCAGAATTCAATTTCTTCTCCAGTTTCTCGATTCTTCGGACAATTCTTTTTTTCCGAAGAATTGAGAAATTGGACAAGAAATTGAATTCTGCCGATGCAGCCATAGTATTTAACTCCACCTGTTTGAAGGAGGGTCTCCTACCAAGATATTATTATTATTATTATTATTATTATTATTATTATTATTATTATTATTATTGTTGTTGTGTTACTGTTATTTCTTGTATTGTAGCCTCATGTAAAATTGTGATTGCAGAGAAATAAGTTTTATAAGAAAAGAGAAAGCTTTTACCAGAAAAAAAGGTAAAATAAAATAAAGGGCTTGTATCTATGCTGCAAAATAATCAGCTCTTTATTTGATCCTTATATTTGCTCTTATTTACATTGAATATAAATGGCGTTCTTTCAGTGTCTGCATCTCAACTCATTTCTCTTAAGGTCGGTGACCGATTTCTTGGTCTTTTGATCCATGGGTTGATAACCTGATGTGAGGTTAGAATTATTAGGGTTTTTTTTATCAGGTTTACCTGCAACTGCCGTGTGGCGTAGTCATCATTTTTTTACTGCATTCGAAAGCGTGAGAGAATGCACTGAAGAGAGAGAACTGATGGTTTTGCAAGTTTGATTCAACAATGCTTTGTATATTGTCGTTTCCTGTTAATTTCTACGTTGCTCCTAAGAAAAGTTATTATTAACACTTGCAAGTTTTCTTGCGTGAGTTGTTATTCACACGACTTTCCCTTTTGATAATTGGTGTTTTGTTTTAACAAAATATTAGAAATTTGGCCCGTTGAAAATCAGCCAAGTTAATCACCCAAATATTGGTTGACTTTTACCTACTCTACATATGTTCTTCATAATGTAAATGTACATGGCAATATTAGGTGTAAAACTAAAACTTGGACATCTGTGGATGTGAGTCATGGCACTGATCTCTAGGTTATTTACTCATTGATCTAGTAAAGAATCAATCTCGTAACCTATTTAAAGAGGCAAGAATTACCATAAAACCTGAATACGTATAGTTCGGGTATGCAAACCCGTAAAACAAATATGTCATCACTTTCCATTCGACACTATATGACGTTCCACTTGGAATGATTATGGTGGAACTATGCGTAAGGTAATTCTCATCATAAAAACAAGTAAGAACTGAGCATGACATTTTGATCTCTCTCTCTCTCTCTCTCTCTCTCTCTCAATGATTAATGTCTACTTGTCACGGCTGATACGGCTTAGGTACGGCAATGACAAGACCTCATGATTGGAGAATTGACATCCCCTGCAGACGGGGATGGATATATATATATATATATATATGTATATATATATATAATATATGTATATATATATAATATATGTGTATGTATATATATATATATGTGTATATATATATATATATATGTATGTATATATATACATATATATATGTATGTATATATATATATATATATATATCTATATATGTATATATATACATATATATATGTATGTATATATATATATATATATATATGCAATAATGTATGAATAGTGTGTGTTTGTTTATATACCCAGTATAATATATATCTGTATATGTGTTTGTAATCGAATTTTTTTAATACTTATAGCAAAGTTTAATTGACTAAAGTAATTCTTTAACATCATGTTGACCCAATTAAGGTTATTTTATATTCTTATTGTGTAACACAGTGTACCATAATTTTAGCAGTCAAGGCTCTCTTTATTATGTTGACATATGAAAGGTTAGCTTTGGAAGGTCAACACGGAGGAAATTTAATGTCCCTAATATGAGAAAATATAACACTGTGTTACGTTGTTTGTTAAGGGATATTTCTCTCTCTCTCTCTCTCTCTCTCTCTCTCTCTCTCTCTCTCTTAGATGTTTGAATATTCTGCTAATTTATGCGAGAGAGGTGGTTGCTATTTATGTGTTTTAATTACCGAACATAATAAAATTGACTAAGGTATATATATATATATATATATATATGTATATATATATACTGTATATATATGTGTTTATATATATAATATATATATATATATATATATATATTGTTAGAGTCTGACAATTTTATTTGGTTCGATTCTTAAAAATATATCAATTAGAGAGTTGTTGTACATTTTTAATGACATTAGAAGAAATTGCTTGAAGCTACGGAGATTATACAGTATACTGCATGTGACCAATTATAATTGAAATTCCGAAAAATTTAGCAATAGAAGAATGTTTAAAAAAAAGTTGTGGATGAAGAGAACGAATGGAGAGAGTTGAGATGGTGTAAAAAAGAAAAGAGTATAATTTGGAATTATCCTAATGGGGAGCTGAAAAGTGCTGCATATATCGGGGGTGGGGGGTGGGGGGGGGCAAGAGTTATCCATCGGAAGTTTAAATCCCCAATGGCAAGGAAGCATAGGAGTGCTTGCTTGGTAATATAAAGGTCGATGGCGCATTGTCTGTAGGATAGTTTGACATACTGTTGATTAGCCTTGTCTGCAGATGAATGTAGCGAGTATGGATTTGGAAGTTTATTATACAGTAGATTCATCCACGTTTCATTTAGATTTTAATGCGTCAGATTATTTTTTTTTCTTGTTCAGACCCTGTGATGGCAAAATGATTGTAGAATAAGTATACACACATTCATATATATATATATATATATATATATATATATATATATATATATATATATATATATATATATATATATATATATATATATATATATATATATATATATATACAGTACTAATGTATGTGACCCGTCAAAATTGACAGCTAAATATTCAGATAGATATGCACACACACAGACACCCATCTCACCAAGGCATGACTACTCTCTCTCCCCAGACATTTCCTCTTCATAAGGGAGAGGTATTTGTTTGTTTGTTTATAGTGGATTGGCGAGCGCGTACGTGCACATAAAAACCAACATTGATATAGACAATTGGGTTATTTGGTCCGTGGGTATAGATTCATGGCCTAAGGTATGCTATTGTTATCTTGACATTCTGACCCATAGCCATTCTTCCATTTGGAATGGGAATCGTACTATGGCCTCGGGGTGGGAATGAGAAAGGAATAGGATTAGCTGAGAGAGAGAGAGAGAGAGAGAGAGAGAGAGAGAGAGAGAGAGAGAGAGAGAGAGAGAGAGAGAGAGAGAGAGAGAGAGAGATGGGGGAGGAGCTTGGGGAAGCAGTTGGAGCAACGAGGGGATGGGGGAGACGGGCAATCGACTGGATAGAAATTTCCTGCTTGCCCTCTCGTGTGCGTGTGTATGACGTTTGATTATTAATAAAAAAAAGAACAAAAGCTTGCTTGCATTCGCTGATTTGATGTCTGACTGAAAGCACTTCAGATGAATCAAATATATCTATGAAGTTGGTTGCATATCGATTTGTATTGGGGACTTATCTCTAAACCGCTTTCTCTCTCTCTCTCTCTCTCTCTCTCTCTCTCTCTCTGTGGCTCTCTTAATCGTGGTAGCCTCCACTGAAAGAGAGACTGAGTGGAGAGAAAGGGGAGAGGGGAATGTGGAGTGAGGGAGGGGGGGGGGGCCATCTGATGGGGGAGAGTAATGTTTCGCGCTGTGGGACAGTCAGACGCTAGGTGCCGAAGGAGACAGTCGTACACGTCATTCCGTCAGAAAGACGGACTTTCGGACAGATTGATTTCTTCTGTCTTTTTAATCAATTTCTCAATGACAGTGATAAGGATTCACACTGAATAAAATCGGCAAATTTTTCCCGTGTGCTTTCATACCGTGTTATTAATTTTGTGTTCACATAATTTTTTATATGTAGACACAGAGAAGAAAATCATACGCGAGTGTGGGTGGTGTTTTCACCCTCTCCCACCGCCCACCCACCCACGTCGGTGGGGTGGAGTGGATACTGACGTTTTAGTTGGGAGAGGCGTTGAAATTTTGGAGTTCCAGTGATGGAATTGAGAACCAATTATTTCTAACTAAGAAGTATAAAGTGTTGGAAAAAAACGTTTTCTCTAAAACCCCGTTTCTGATCGTCAGAACAACTTTGACGATGAATATTTTATTCGAGTGATGAATAGTTCATAACTTCTAGACGTCGCCAGAGAGCATTTTGCTTTGAGGATACTTTTTATAGCCTGGGAAGTACCCAAGACTTTATTATATTTATATTTCCTTTTGTTTTGTTGAGTCCACCTTCAAAAACCTTGATTATGGGTATTCTGGTAAAATCTGGCATCTCTTCCGTCCCATTCCCGTCTCATCAGCCCACGGCCTGCACCTGCCCATCCATAGGGCGTGTAGGCGTCGCCTCTATCTGGTGTAATAGGGTATGAGGGTATGCTGTGTGGGCGTGGGAATGGGCGTGGCATTAGACGAGGACATGGGCGGCCGTGGAGGAGGAGGTTGTGGTCGACCTCGGGTCAACTCGTGGGCTGGCACCTCGCGGCCATCCAGCCCGCGCAATCGCACCCGACTCGGATCTATCCCTAGGCATTATCATCGCAGAAGGTAATGATCATCATTATGACGGTGATGGTAATGATCATAATGATGATGATCAGAGTTATAATGTAAAGGAGAGTTAAATAAGTGTGCTGGCAGACTCTTTTATATCGATGCACGTGTAACACTTTCGTATTATGCCGTGTCATTGGGTAATCATGATGATTATAAAACATTTTGTAAAAGTACTTTTAATGATGTTTTTATATTGATTTAATCAGATTTAAGTCAAGTGCTTATTGATGGCAGTTAATCATTCAAAAAAAAAAAAACATGCGACCTTGTAGTCTACTATCATCTTAATGAGTTTCTCACAAGTGCTTCTTTAATTCTTCTTATGTAATGTACCTTTTATTAAGTCTATAAATATTTCATGACGATGGTCAATGAGACTGATATGGCCACTGGTAACATTAGCTTGATTTTGGCTATCTTATAAATTGGTTCAATGTAGTTATATTTACTTTTATTATTTATTTTCACATTTATGAATCCGTCACTTTCTCTTTAGTGAATGTTGACCGTGATTTACTGAACCTTATGTATAAAACCACTTGTTCAGCTATAAATAATGTACAATTTTTTATTGACTTGATATATGTATGTGCGCTGTGTATATTGTTCTCATATAAATATGTAAGATTTTTTCAAGTCCTTAATACATTAGTAATCCAACTATTAGAATTTCCATTAAAAGATAAAAGACTGAGCCTGCCTGTGGACTAGATAAAAACTAATAATATCGGATTACTGGCCGGGTAAAATTTCATTGTACGCGGTCTGGTCGGATTTCGTGGAAAAAGTTATTTATACTCTACCTTAAATATATATATATATATATATATATGTATGTATGTATATATATACACATATATTTATATATATATGTATATGTATATATATATATATATATATAATATGTGTATGTGTGTGTGCGTGTGGGTGTTTTTTTTTTCTTATAAGAACAAGCTACCGTATATGTCTAATGCTAATTATTTGTTTTAACGTTTTTTTAGAATATTTTATTTTAGTTTTTCATTACTTCTTATACCTCTTATTTATTTTCTTATTTCCTTTCCCCACTGGATTATTTTTCCCTGTTGGAGCCCTAGGACTTAGAGCATCTTGCTTTTCCAGCTAGGGTTGTAGCTCGGCTAGTAATAATAATAATAATAATAATAATAATAATAATAATAATAATAAGATAGTATAAAGAATTTTATTGTAATGAAATCTTTGAGAAAAGTGGGTCGTTGAAAATTGTTTAGTGCAGTTCTCAATTATTCTACCTGGGATTTTTTAATTCTTCCGGGAAAGGACTTTTTAATAAGCTATAGAGTGCTCCTGGAAAAAAAAGGATAAGTTAGCCAGGAGAACGGAAGATTTCCCTTTCGTTTTCTTTTATTCGGACACGTATCCCGTTTTCCTTTTCCTGTGGATTTCCTATTCCCCGTTATGGCATATTTTGATTGACATGTCCTATGAAATGATTTTGTATTTATTATTTTTCTGTATTTTCAGCAAAAACTTTATGCCATTTGTTTTAGACTAGGAAGCTCCAGATGTCTATTTTCCCATGATTTTTTTTTTCAATATTGTTGCAATAACACATTTAAGAAGAATGTTTCGGTGTTTTATTTGTTCATGGTTCAGTGATAAAACTTTGGGAAAAGTGGCACCCTAAGGGTGCCTGACCTTCGCCCAGTGGTCCTTGTGAAATTTACTTAAGCATGTCTTAAGTTGCGCCACGGCATGTTGTTGAGAAGTTGTTGCAATACCAACTTTCATTATGGAAATGTTATCGAAAATCGTCGATGTTCTAAAATTATATATTTATCATCATGGCCATTGTAGGCAATAATGTTTTTCCCTTATCGCAAGTATTTCATTATAATCTTCATTATCGCCTTCAATTATCACCTAATCGCCAATGCCAAAGAGAAATTTTCCTTTGTATTATCTTTGGGTTTCTTTACCAAAGTATATTGATACGAATTTTTCAACGTGACTTCTTTTCAAAGTCAAATTGAACTGAAGATTTAACTATAGTTAAATCTTCAGTTCAATTATAGCTATCAATTTTCTTGAGACCCAGCTTTCAGTAGGAAAAAAATTATCTCTCTCTCTCTCTCTCTCTCTCTCTCTCTCTCTCTCACACACACAGAAACGCCCAGTATCCTTGGGAACCTCAGTCAGGGAAATAACCGGCTGAATTTGATTGATCGAATCGCTGCATTGTCACTACTGGGAATTTATTGTTTTCTCAAGCTTGCAAGCACTTAAGGTCGGGTCCGCAAAGTTAAATGTAAAGAACAAGTTTATCTTACAATAAACCTTACTTTCCAAGTAAAATGCCTTAGTCAATCTGATGTTTCGGTTTCTCACTTCCAATGAAGATTATGGCTTTTGTGGGCAAAAACTTCTTAGAAGTGGTACTCTTCAAGGTTTGTAGCCGGACGCCATTTTTACATTGTTAGGAAGTCATGTAAGTCATGTCATCCATGCCATTTTTGCTGTAGTTTTCTTTGAAGTCTTTTATTATCATTATTGTTGTTGGTGTTATCTAAATGGCACCGTTATTTTTTCATGTTGAATAACATCCATTAGTTCTCCATGAAAATTTAGGCACTTATACAGTATGACACCGTTATTTTTTCATGTTAAATAACATCCATTAGTTCTCCATGAAAATTGAGGCACTTATACAGTATGACACCGTTATTTTTTCATGTTAAATAACATCCATCAGTTCCCCATGAAAATTGAGGCACTTATACATTATGATACCGTTATTTTTTCATGTTGAATAACATCCATTGGTTCCCCATGAAAATTGAGGCACTTATACAGTTATCATTAGTAGTATTTTATATTAGGCTTTTTACATATAAGCAATTCCTTTTAGGCCTATGGAGGTACGACTCGCATGACGTCCTTTCGACGCACTGGCCTATAAAACTTTTTTTTTTTTCCTAATCGATAAACATTGCGTGTAAGCACGAGCTCCGAGCCTGTTCGGATCGAGGTATATTTAGACTTAATCTATCAAGATTAAAGGTAAAATGACATGTCAGGTCTCGTTCATATTGGGTTCGGAAATGTGTTGAGCAACGCTATTGTTACTTATTCTTCTGTACTTGTCTTTCATCTAATGTAAGTGGATTTTTATTTAGCTCGAAAAATGTTTTTTCGGTTATAGATGTCTCCCCTATATAATGATAACCAAGTGTCATGCTATATATATATATATATATATATATATATATATATATATATATATATATATATATATATATATATATATATATATATATATGTATATATATGTGTATATATATGTATATATGTATATTATTATATATCTGTAGTATATATATATATATATATATATATATATATATATATATATATATATATATATATATATATATATATATATCGGTCTCGCTTAGTTTTCCCCACCCCTCGGGTAGGGGCAAGATGGAGTAGTTATACACTGATGACAGAGGGTCGAGTGTGTCTTTATATTTATACATATTTAACCATATTTTTTTCTGGTTGCGTGTACTAGTGTGTGTGTGTACTATATATATATATATATATATATATATATATATATATATATATATATATATATATGTATATATATAATATATATATATATATATATATATATATATATATATAATATATATATATAAATATATATATATATCTGTTTGTGTACGTATAATCTAAGATTTTTATGAAATTGAAAAAAAGATAAGAAGATTCTGGTGAAGACTATGGTTTCTCGTCTGTCTGATGGCTTTAATTATTTTAATGGCACTGGAACAACACTTCTCTCTCGGGAAACACTGCACCTGAGGTCGAAGCGTTTTACTCCTGGATGCAGGAGAGCGAGACAAGGCAGGATCTGATGCACACAACTTGAATATTTCATCAGGGGGGCGGGGAGATAAACCAGGCTTTAGGTGATTCCTTGTCCTGGCTGAATTTTCGATTGAGAATGAAGGAAGATAGATGGGCCGTTGCATATCCTGTGGGATTCGGGAGAAAGCATTACGAATGTTTAGTGTCAAACGCAAGCTATATTTTATTGGTAGATTGAAATGTTTTTTTTTTGTTTGAGAACTTTATCATGCCAGATTAAGTTTGTCTCGTGGCTGCCATGATGTCCTATGTCTTTTTCGTTTCGAAAAGTTTGTTTTGGCATATCAAGTTGGCCTTTGCCACTTTCATGCTCTTTTGTACGCTGCTCGAGAGAGTAGTGGATGCGCAGTTTCTTGTCTGAGAACGAGTCGGCGAATCGACTTGTGTATGTGTGATAGAGGTAGGTAGGTTAATGTCAGGGGGTTGATGGGGTATGTTGTACCCTTGGCCTCCTGGAGGATGTACCTAGTGGGGGATTTAGGATGAATGCTGGTCTAGATAACTGACCTGGGTTACCACTGTGTTCTCGGCCTCATGGGTAGTGTACCTTGCTGTGGCATTTCCTATTTGCCCGGGCGAAAGAATATGTAACCAAGCGCTGTATTGCTAAAGGTCACCGCGATATATTTAAATGAAAGTATTTGCAATGGCGAGAAAAATGTCAGAATGAAATTGTAAAGACAAAAGGTAGAAGCGATCCAGATGCAACAGATAAAGATTTAGAATGTAGTATAAGATATGCATTTAGGATTTATTTAGAATTATTGAATAGCCCAGAGTACAGGTAAAGATGGCGTGCATTTTTTCTCCTTTGCTTCTCTACGGCTATTTAAGGGCAGGGGTTACTATCCCCACCCCCTGGCCCCATGGATGTTCAAGGGACTTATGTGCCGACCATCTTTCTTTTCCGTGTTCATCCATCCAAATACTGACAAGACCCAATTTCCAAAGATGCTTAACTTAGCTGATCGAACAGCCGCTGGTATAGCAAACGTAAGAGTCATGTGAAGTGAATTACTTCCACTCCACCACTCGTTCCAGAAGGTGAGTGAGAGTGGGTGACTCGGGGAATGTAAGTCCGGTGAGGATTTGAATGTAAGCGCGCTTACACGTCACTGATTCATGGAATGTGAATGAGTCATGAAGGGGGGGGGGGGTGTTTAGGGGTCGATATAAGTAACAGTGCAAGGAGGGAATGAGAAAGGTTTCTCTTAGTTCTACTAAGTTTAGCAGGTTGCGGAAGATATTGGGGAGAGGGTTAGGTTAAGTAGTGGCAGGGGAGTAGGGAAAGTACTGTTGACTTAGAAAAGTGGGTGTTGAGGCTCCCCATGGGGTACTCTCACTGGTATCATCTGGATTCCAACTCTGTTGTTGTTATCCGATTCTTAGCAATGTTTGTAAATATGCTCATAAGTATCACGTTAATGCAATGTAAACTTGAAAAAGGCGAAGGCGTCTTGTCTGGAACATTGATGATAGTGCTTGGCCCTATTGAAGGTCTCGCAAACCTTGTCAATTGATCTATGCCCTAACGGATATGTTCTGGTGAATCGATTCATGTGCATCACTTTGGGGTCCAGAAATTAAGGATGTTGTGCTTGAATGTTGCTATTGAACTTGAAAAAAAAATGGGATTTTTTTTTTATTTTTTTATTTTGTTAAGGCATAGAAGTTGCAAGATAAATGCTTTGCTTTACTAATTCTCTTTTACTTGTGGGAAAAATATGTTTTTAAATAAAATTTCGTGTATTATGGTTGATATTTTTTTTCAGAAGAGGTGATCTAGAAAATTATAATTTTCAAGATTATTAATTATGATTTATATAATAAAAAAATGCATCTAGCTTCCCTACCCCATCAACATCCACATGCACATCAACTGCTTGCACGTTTATAAAGTCAGAATAAAGCGAATTTGACCTAATGACAATCATCGGAAATGAAATTTCAGTTCCTCGTACAGCTGGTCCCTGGAAGCGGCTCTTGAATTTAATGTGTCATTGCGAAAGGGATTATGGAAATGACGGGTTTTCCAGTATTTCATGTTTTATTGCTCCCGTTTTGAAGGAACTGTGTGTTTCGCATTTGTTATTATTTACTAAAGTTTATGATTGTTTAAATTTTCTTTATTTACTACCTGTACGTGATTGAGGTATCTAATGTCTTGTCTGTGGTATATTTTGGCAGCTAAAATCATGATAAATTGTACTACTTTTTTATATCAAATTCGATTAATGATCCTATGATAATTAAGACTGATTATTATTATTGTTTTTTGTTGAATAAGTCAAAAGGTAGTGACCATCTAATTCTAATCTGCTTTCCTTGCATAGAAGAATAGAGACGAACAGACTCGGTTAGAGAACAGGAAGTAAGGGAGGAAGCTCAAGTTAAATAGAATATATCAATTGGAAAATAATCATTAATAAATCATCAATATGAATGAAAAGTTGAAAACTTAAAAGATGTACTAAGTAAATTCAGGTTTTCTTAAGAGTATTGATAATTGAGGGCGAGAATCCCTTAAGGTTAGTGTTCTGAGCATAATATATCTACTAACTTTATGTACTAGAGGTTTGCTGTGTCATCGTCGCCACAGAAATTATGTACACTGCATTGACACGAACGCACGCCCCGCTGTGGAGGTACATGGCGACAACACGACTCCCTGACTGACAATAGGAGCTAGATTGCATAACGAAAGAAATATCATTTAAAGAATTCGTAGGTCTTTCTATCCGGTATTGCAGAACTGAGTTCTAGTAAAAATATTTCATTATTTTTATATGCGGTTTTACAGTTTCTGTAATGCTCGTTTTTTCTGACTTGCCTTATAACGTTTACATTCGTAGAATGAACAATTTAATTATTCCAATAATGGTATAGTGAATATGGTTAATATCTATTACCGAAGTATTGTAATGCTAATTAACTTGTCTGGGCATGTGTGTATATGTGGGGTTTTGCTGATAGAAACAAGAAGATATAGTTGAAGCTCTGAATAATGAACGATAATGCAATACGAAATAGATAATGCATATCAATTTACTTATCTTGTCTAAAGGAAAACAAGATAGCGCTTAATCAGTATGAATGGTTTAAACTCAAGTATTTTCGACTGAGTAATCGTAAATGTTATGCTATTTTTTTCTTTAATACAAGAACCATTTTATGTAAAATAAGATTTAACGCACAGATGAATACACAGACATATATAATGTAGAAATCACATATACGTTATTTATGTATAATATAGAAATCACTTATACGTTATTTATGTATAATGTAGAAATCACATATACAATATTTATGTATAATGTAGAATACGTTATTTATGTATAATGTAGAAATCACATATACAATATTTATGTATAATGTAGAAATCACATATACAATATTTATGTATAATGTAGAAATCACATATACAATATTTATATATAATGTAGAAATCACTTATACAATATATATTCATTCCAAAAGCAGTGCCTTTGATAAAACAGTATTACTGCTAATTATAGAGTGACGAAGTGGGCTTGACAAGTGTCATGTAAATGATGTGAGAGAGAGAGAGAGAGAGAGAGAGAGAGAGAGAGAGAGAGAGAGAGAGAGAGAGAGGAGAGAGAGAGAGATCGACTATTCCTGGGGGATCGGCAACCCCTATCATTCCTGCTTTCAACTAATGGGATATTGACATTAGCAGTGTCAAGTATGATGTTCCCACGAACCTTTGCCCTTGGGATTCCTCATATGATTTTCTTATGTTGCCCGCGTCAGATAACACTTGCGTTGTTCCCTTAAACCTTGTTCCTCCAGATTACTCTTGTTCCATTGAACCTTACCTCTCGCAATGCTTCACATCTTATTCCCAGACCTCTCATGTCATGTTAGCATGAACCTTACCCACTAGATTCCTTATGTTTTGTTACTTTGTACCTTTCCTCTTGAGTCCCACTTTCCTGCATTTGGTTATACAATCACTACTGCTGGAACAAAGTGCCGAGATTCCTTTCACGCAGAATGCAAATCCCAATTTAACTGTGAATATAAGCTTTTGATATATCAACTCTGAATCTGAAATTCATGTAATTTACCAACGAATCACCAGGGGTTGAACGTTGAAGTTGATATTTGCCATTGGATGTGCTGCATCTGAAAATTGGGACTTTAAAGGATTACTTTGGTCATGCATTCTCTCTTGGCATTTAGACATGTATTTCAGTACCTTTAAATTCAACTAACATTTCTAGGTCATAGGTCAGACTTCGAGGTTGACATTTCTTTGGGCGAGGGATGTATTGTTTTTGATATTATCATCATTATTCCAGTGATTGTATCTTATGTGCTTTTTATGATTCACCACGGACACGAAATAGTGTGATTGCTCATCAGGTAAAGTTCACTAGAAATTTGTTATCACAAGTTTTATTGTTACGGTTGAGATATCACAACGCTCTCAATTTTCAATATTGATATATGCTATACTTACCTGACATTTAAAAAGTAAAACATACACCTCTATGGCCTTTTCACTTCCGTCAGGATGAGCTTTGCCAGCATATTTTAAAGGTCATTCTGACGCCACGAGAGCGTGATGCTCTTATTAATGACGGGGAAGGTTCGTCGGGCATTCTGCCATAATTCATGTAATTGATAAAGCATTTTTATTTTTTTCTGATTCTAAAAAAAACGTTTTTACAGAAAATGTGATTTTGTAAATGGTTCTGTTGAGATGTAAACATTTTTATCGTATTTCTTAACCATTAATTTATTTGCCAATAGGTAGAATTTGTTTGTGAGGCAATGTAAATTTTGCATTGTTTGAAGCATAGGCTATTCTATGTAAACTTGCAGTGAATGTATCATCAAAGTAGAATGTGTTTTAAGAGTCTTGTGATCGTTGCAGTGACGGCGTAATAACCTTAAATCTTGGGAAGCACTAGAATGCCTGCAGACACCATAAGGGAAGCACTTCGAGTACATGCAGACATAAGGGGGAAAAGGTGTGTGTTGGCTTTATGAAACTGGTTGGATGACTGAGCAACAAATTTCAGTCCAAATTTTTATGTTTTTATGGGAGTTTATGAAACGCCTTTGAAGATCCCTTCGTGTTAAAACCGAAAAGAGAAAACTACTGATATTAGTATGGTTAAGACACTTATATAGTTCTTTTTCTGCTACATTACCTGAATAATCATGGGAAAAAAAAAATTGTTGTCTTTATAATTTATCCTCTCAATCTCTTTGGTATTAAGTGTTCTAGATATATATACATAATTCGTCAACGTTCCTATTATCTTTGTTAGTCCCATACCTTACATTTCAGTATTACATTTTAAACCCTTATTTTCGCCTGTATCTGTCTGAGACTTCCCCGCTCTGAAAAACATGTTCAGAGGGAATTTCTGTCAGTTTGTCTTATTTTTACCTTATGATATTAGCTCCGAGAACAACGGCGTTTTCGTTATGTCATTGCAACCAGGAGGTGGAAAATTTTGAGCTTGTTAGGCAACCTTAGTATGTTAGTCGCCTCTGAATGGCGTTGGAAAAGAAAGGTATTTTTAGTATAGGAAAATAATCATCGCTAGTGTAAATGCTAATTGACTCCCAGATAAAAAAAAGTTCAGTTGTGACCCTTTTTTGTTAGATACAGTATGTTAGAAATAGTATCTATATTTATCCCTCTTCCATTTTGTCTAGAAATGCAAGATTTCCTTAATTGACATACATGTATACACTAAACCAATTCACACACACACACACACACACACACACACATATATATATATATATATATATTGTAATGTTTCTAGATAATGAGAGTTGGAACTGCTTAGTTACCGTAGCTGTTACATGATTTTGTTCTTCTTTCTCTTGCCTGTTATGTTAAAATGGTAAGAGTCTAAAGTTCTGATACTAGTCTTGTTCCATAATCAGTACTGTACCGGTATGATTAGAAGGATAGGATGGTTCATTGCCATTCCGGTTAAACGTGTGCATTTATGAATAGAATTGTTGGAATACGCCCAGATTGTTTTTTATACGCCAGCGGAAAAAGTCTTTCTCCCAACGTTGCAGTTAGTCTGTAGGTGAGCTCATCCATTGAACGAGAAAGGTCACCGAAAACTCTCCATTCTAGTTTCTCTCTCTCTCTCTCTCTCTCTCTCTCTCTCTCTCTCTCTCTCTCTTTTATCAGCTGTGGCATACTGACCCAGTTCATAGTCTTTAAGCACATCAAAGGAATTATTTTTTTTCCTTTTCCAAATAAATGCTAGGGCATACTCAGATGGAAATAGACCCCCCCCCCCCTCCACTCTCCCACATCTTGGCACCTCTGCAGGCAGGCATGCTGTCCTGTTCGTATCAACACTTCGTTGTGGCGGCCAGATTTACACAGTGTAATGAAAGAGGGTGATACTGTCGAGTTGGTATTGTTCCCTGGTGAGGGAGACATCTGCTCAGAATGGAAGTTCATCGCTGTGTGCCTTTTAGTGACTCTTTTGATTGGAGAATGATGACGCTCTCCAGGTGAGTTGCACGATGGGGAATAGTTGTTATGTTAATGAGATTGGACTGGCGAAAATTGCATTGTTGCTATAAGTCCTCCATCCTAATTTGGAGATCTATTCTTGTTTTTATTGTATTTATTTCAGGTCAGTGGTTTAATCAGTTCGCAGGAATAATTTTAATTAGTCTTGGGTGTTTTCACTATAATCCTCCGTCATTTTTGTTTTTGTTGTATTTATGTTAGGTCAGTGGCTTAACTAAAAGTTTATATCAGCATGCAAATAATTTTAATTAATCTTGGGGGTTTTCACTGTAGATTATTTTCTTTATCCAATGGGACCCTTTGTGAGATGCGGAATAATTAATTCTAGACTTATTTACATATGTTTGGTTCCGAATATGGATAGCTAATTATGAGTACTCTGTTCTCATGGTTAGAGGCATTGTCTTTCAATATTTTACAAATGGATTAAACGTTATATTGATATTCAATCCGATGGTCGAATGGTTACACCTTTTAACAGAAGATTATACATTTATCTTTATTCCTGTCTATTTGTTGGAAGTTACTGCCATAAACAGTTATGCTGATCAAGCTTGTCATCATGGTGATATTTCACTCAATCACTCAGTTTTGGAGAACTCGCCTTGTTTGGTTATTTTTGTGGTGGGTCCGTTGCTTCCATAATGATTAAGCCTCAATTATTTTTCTACTTCTTCTTTCCATTTGGTCTGGGCTACATAAAAACATGAAAATACCCGCTCCACCGGCCTGGGCTTAAAGAAAAATCTTAGAACTCCTCGTAACTCAACGTAATGGAGGTGAGTTATGAGGCAATTCGGTTAACAAGAAAAACGACGGTTGGAATTAACTCTTAAAGTGTAAAGGATGTCGAGGTTTAGTTCTTGTTCTGTTCGAAGTAGGATTTATTTTTAGTTATGATGGTTCGATGTTACTGAACGTCCCTTTTGAGAGAGAGAGAGAGAGAGAGAGAGAGAGAGAGAGAGAGAGGATTATCTTTTAATTGGTATATATTTATGGCTTCTGTCTCAAGATTAGTTCCTCATTACCACGTGAATGGCGGTGGCACAGAAATTTTTGTTGCTACCATGTGTTTCTAATAACTCTATCTTTTTTTTTCTTTAACCCGAAGACATGTTATATTTGATGTCATCCTGAAAAAAGGAGTTCTTCGTTGAGTGATGGGAAGGCTAAATGTGGTTCTCGTTGCATCATCATTTGATTCCGGAACGAAGGGGCAATTTGTGGAGGTTGTCCTTGGCACATAAGCCTTCATGGTCAAAGTATAAGTGTGTTTTATCCTTGTTTAACATAGTGCCACGTATAATAACGTGGCGTGGTAGTTTTGGGTGCAACGCTCTGCCTTTTAGTTGAAAGGGGATGCTCGTATTTTTTATAACTAGAAATTCATAGAAAGAATAACGACCCATATACTTTGAAAGGGAGGCTTCAAAGGTCAAAGGTAATTTTCCTTTCATATGTGGGAGAATTTTCGAGACAAATGTTTGACGTTGGTTATTTTGCAAGCATAATTAAAGTAGTTATACGAAGAAGAGTAGGATTATTCTCTCTCTCTCTCTCTCTCTCTCTCTCTCTCTCTCCACACACACACACACACACACACACACATATATATATATATATATATATGTGTGTGTGTGTGTGTGTGTGTGTGTTAAGTTTGTTCATAATGAAATCACAAATTGTATGCTTCTTTTGACAACTAATGAAATGAGGCACTCTGGAAAGCTTATATGTTGCCGGGCATATTTTATTAGCTTTTTTTTTTTTTTTTAGTGCAAATGGTACAATGAAATTCTAATTCCCTTCTTTATGTTTTGTGTGAGCATAAATCTTCCCTGAGCCCCTTTTCTGTTCCGTGCTCAATGCATATCCTCCAAAATTCGGGCCATTGTTGAGAAAGGGGAAATAAAGTTGCAATTTTATTCTAGTGAATCAGGATGTGATGCCGAATATGTTTTGCTTCTTTGGGTAAAATTTTGACGTTTCAGCTTTAAAAGTTTTCCGAACAAAACACGACAGAGACAAATGCGTTGCAGGGAATTCTTCGTCCAATTTTGGCGAAGGAACCCTTTTTCTTTATACCTTCCTCACGCACTTCCGCTTTTGTCCCTCCTGAGATTTCTTTGTTAGAAATTCTGTCTGTCTTTCGAGGAACAGTTGTTGGAATAGCTGACTTCTGGCGGAGGTTCTCCGCGTCATAGTTTTGATAACGATAGAAAAACAAAATGATTAATTTTTCTTCAGAAAAACTTGAGGACAATTTATCGGCAACATTTATGCAGCAATGGCCTTGGTGTCTTTCTGACGTTTTTTCTTATGGGGAGCCTTTGAGCAACGTAGGTTATAAATGGTAG
>NC_090751.1:16071492-16073992 GCF_036898095.1 Palaemon carinicauda
AAAATAACTTCTTAGCACGCAAACTATTGTAAACTGTGTTCATGTATACGAGAATTACACGTGAAAATTGTCTTATGTTTATTAAATGAAAGTTCTCCTAACGGCGTTTCTTTACGGATGCTGTGTTCATCAAAAGTCACAAGTGTGGCAAAAAGACAACAAAATTGGCAGTTCTTGCCTACATTTCCATATTTTTTTACCATTATATTTTTTATATTATTTATTTGGAGGCCAGATTTATGAAGTTATACAATCTTCTTGGTTTCTTACCTTTCTGAAATTGGAGTTTCAAGTTTTCTTCTAAGAAATATTTGTTTATTCTTCTGAGTGCATAAATACACTTAAGAAGTAAATTTGGAAACATGTAAACGTAGCTTTTTAGGGTTTCTTATCACTTGCGATTGTAAGTAAAGATAGAAAAATAGATAAATTATAAGGTCCTTTATTCAGTTACGAAGATGAGGAGGCTGCTGCTGTTTTCGTATTTTCAAAAAGGCCTTTATGTGCCAGACATCTCGTTCTATCTGTGCAAAGAACCAGAGTATTGGCATTGCGTTTTTAGTGAACTCCTTTTCACGTCTCTAGCTTCAGACTTGTTGAAGAAGTCCTCTTGCAGTGAGTGGCCCTCGAGAACTTTCACTTTCTGGAAAATTCCTAATTCTAGGCATGTTATGTAACTTGGTCATCACAGAAGCTGTAAAAACTTCACAGTTTTCGAAGTAGCGCATCATCTCTTTTCGATATGGGGACGTCCCCTCTGGAAACGTTCACCCTCGGAACGTTTGCCGGTACTCCTATTGCGTAACCGTCTGTCCGGGTTATCGATCTGCAAGCTCTGGTCGCTTCATGTCCAAACCAGAAAGAAACACTGTTCTAACACCGAAAATATTAATTTCCTATCTTATGTATTTTGAAAGCATTAAGATTTATCGATGGAGAATAATTTGATGTGTAACGGAGTAATAATTTTTCTCTTCACGGTATGGGGTATATATAGGAATTATTTTGCGTCCCTAAACCATCCCCAATATACTGAGGAAGTAGTTTCTTTGAGTCTATCCTTTTATATATATTCCCCTCGTTTTCTTTCCCCTCATGGAAGCAAGGCGTTGTTCCCTATCACCACGAAATATATACATTCTCTCTCTCTCTCTCTCTCTCTCTCTCCTCTCTCTCTCTCTCTCTCTCTCTCCTCTCTCTCTCTCTCTCTCTCTCTCTCTCGGGGGAAGGGGGGTTCAGAGGAAAAGAGTCGCAGAGGTAGGAGGAGAATCTTAGTTTGGGGATTATTGATCGTCTAGCAGACGTTTTCCACCTTTGCTAAGGTTACAGGACTCCTCTCTCTCTCTCTCCTCTCTCTCTCTCTCTCTCTCTCTCCTCTCTCTCTCTCTCTCTCTCTCCATGAGAAGTCGATTTTAAAGAGAAGTGGGATGGGTGGTTATTACCTGTTATAGATGTTGCAATTGAAGTATATGATTGATTTTTATTGAGATTTTGGATTTGGTATGTTGCATTAAAGTAATTGCAAGTTTCATTAGCTTTTACATAGACGGTTGCTTAATGAAGGCAATACTTCCTGTAATGATACGATCGTCCGCTGTATTTGCACAACGTTTAGAACAAAGCGTCGTGAAGGCTTCGATGAAATCAATGTTTGTATAGTTGCACTCTTGATGCCAAGTCTATGCTATTCACGCCAATGATTTGACTTACCGGCTGTAAAGACGTCATGGGTTATTTCCTGTCACGGGTACGGGAAGTGAATAACCTAGACAAGAGACTGTCTGGGAAAACCGTGCTTAGATATAGCCCGAGTCGTTAATATTGGGGAAAGAGGAAATGGCTTCTAATCCTTTATCGTATTCCAATCGGTAATTCGTGGATTATGAGAGGTCTGCCAGAACGTTGGATTTGGTCTAAACTTCTCAATCGATTTTGGATGATTGCCATGTTAGGGAATAGCGAGACACACAAACAATGGCTCTTGTCGCCCTATTCTTTTGTGATTATGTTAATCTCGAGGGTCAACAGCCCTTCCTCAGTTAGTCTTAATTGCCGGTTGTGACCTCTTTATCGGTAATCGATTGGTAAAGAATGTTAGATGGGGCTGATTACTCAGTGGGCCTAGTGGACTGATAACGTGCATGGTACCTTCATCTTAAAGTTTCCATATTTTGTATTACTGTATTTGTGTATTGCAAGTTAGTAGTAAGTGTATATGTTATTCTTACACACTTATATGTGTGTGTACATATGCATATATGTCTTACTTATAACTGTAATCGAACAGTTTAAACATGTTTTTTCAAAAAGGCCCATAAAAGAAACACAAGAAATATAAATAAATCACATTATATTTCGGTCAATAAACATCGACCCTCTTCAGGATGTAAAGGAGGGTCGATGTTTATTGACCGAAATATAGTGTGATTTATTTATATTTCCTGTGTTTCTTTTATGGGCCTTTTTGAAAAAAATATGCATATATGTATGTACAGTATAT
>NC_090751.1:16080383-16085383 GCF_036898095.1 Palaemon carinicauda
ATATATATGTACATATTTTTTATATATATATATATATATATATATATGTGTGTGTGTGTGTGTGTGTGTGTGTGTGTGTAAATACATATTTATATATATATATATACTGTATATATATATATATATATATATATATATATATATATATATATATATATATATATATATATATATATATATATATACGGTAGATAGATAGATATTTGTTTGTGTGAGTTATGTATTGCTTTAAATTTACATTTTATTTACATTACTTTTTATCGGGTATTATAGCCTACCAGACTTTCTTCTCAACCTTGTTTTTTTATGAGCGCGTTTATTTTTGGGTTCACGGCCGCCACCTACCGGTTGCCCTTGGCCGCTATTGTTAGCGACAGTACTTTTTGTCTTTTAGACCGAGATCCATCATTTGTATTGCTTGCATGCTGTGGATGGGGTGGAATGCATTTTATTCTATTTGTTTTCATTTTCGTGACAAAATGACTTTAGTTGATCGGAACAGTCTTTGTTATTTACTTTGAGAAAATAAGCACAATGAAGAAAGGGTTTTTGTATTTTGCTTGCTTTCAACTTTCTTGATTTATATTTATCTTTCTTTAAGGATTTGTTTAGTGTTTAGTGATTTATTTTGTGAGGTTGGCCTTTTATTATGTGTGTCAAGCTCAACAATGGCACGCTCGCCACGGCAGAGCAAACCCCTTCTCGTGAGAGAGAGAGAGAGAGAGAGAGAGAGAGAGAGAGAGAGAGAGAGAGAGAGAGAGAGAGAGAGAGAATGACGTTAAGAATCTAGGTTAATGCCCATCATAAGGTGTTAGAGAATTAATAATGAGATTATTTACGTATCACTCTTCTTCCTTTTCGCATCCAATTTACTTTGACGACTTTTAGAATATTGATCCTTTTCGTAAACGTCGGAAGCTTCTTTGATGTTCTCTTTTATTAACTACAGCGGTGACAGCGATCTGGCCTTCGCTGGGTTCGATAGAGGACGCGATGGGATGGCAAGGCAAATGGATGGGATAGAACAGATGGTCATAAAAATTGGAACACAAGAAAGAAAAAGTTAAACAAGTTAGCTTTGGTGCTGTATTTTGTTTGTATGTGGCGATGCAGAGAGAATAGAATAACTAAACAGAAAGAGGGCAATACGACACTGCTAATATCTAGAGAGAGAGAGAGAGAGAGAGAGAGAGAGAGAGAGAGAGAGAGAGACATGGTCAGGTGAAACGAAAGGGATAAATATGCGGTTCATAACATTTCCGGGCGTCATGGTGTAACTGCACATCAGCTATTTATTTACCATTGATATTTTTAGCTTGCTTGCTATTCAGTGAGGTTAGTATATTAAGATTTCCTGGTATACACACACTCTCTCTCTCTCTCTCTCTCTCTCTCTCTCCTCTCTCTCTCTCTCTCTCTCTCTCTCTCTCTCTAACCGCATATTTATCCCTTTCGTTTCACCTAACCATGTCACACTCTCTCTCTCTCTCTCTCTCTCTCTCTCTCTCTCTCTCTCTCTCTCTCTCTCTCTCTCTCTCTGGCTGTGAAATGTATGTAAATCTTGGCGTTTGAAGCTGTGACCTAGGCACCAGAGGTCAGGTTCCATTATTTTCATTGTTTTAAAGACCTCAAATAAGTGTGATTTTGGTTGTCATATTGATAATGTATAAGATTAGATATTTAAAATTCAGTATATATAGATATGTTTTGTATATTTTTTCTCACTCACCAGACGCCAGGTAGGCCTCCAGGCCCGTCAGTCGTCCTGCTTCAAGAACTGTCTCCATTCTTTTGTATATATTTGATATAATTATATCTACATATAAAGATAGATAGTGAGAGTTACGTGTAAATATATGTATGCGGAGAATCAAAAGTCGGTTTACGTCAGCATTTCTGTGCCTGAAGTTATGTCAGTGACATTTAAAGGTCGTTTCTTGCCTCTCAGAAACTCAGTGCGACGCGGAGGGATGATTGCGCTGATATATTGTCCTCCATATAGGACGACGAGAAAAGAAGGGGTAAAATAAAGTGTTGCTGTAATGCATCCTCTATTTGACTTTTGATTAGAAAAATGGTAATGATAATTAACATCTGCCTGTTGCGCTGAAATGACCTAAATAAGTCATGTGATGGACTACCTGGTTAATGCTTTTTTTTTGGGGGGGGGGGGGCGTTTGTTGATTTAAATACTATCATTTTAATTATTTTGATGATTATTATTTCAAATAGGGAGTCTTTTGAGTGAAATATTTTCATTATTATATTTATCTTATTAATTTAATCATTATTATTTTATATTAATTATTTTAAACCTTATTATTTCATTAATTATGTTAATCATTATTATTTTGATTATTTTTATGCCAGTTTATCCTAAGGAGGAAGTGGAGTTGTGTAATGATTTTGCATTATGACATTCTTTTAGTTCTTTGCTGTAATTCAACATCATGGGAACAACCCGTGAAATCACCTCCTTTGTATTGCTTCTCATTATAAACGTCACCCTTGAGAGCCAACGCCATCGGCAATTGAATCCCGTCCAATCACAGCCCAGATGCGAATTGACGTCATTGGATGCTGAGCTCTCATCTGCTGCTCTCTTTCTATGCTTTAAAGAATGGTTACTTGTAGAGAATAATGATGTCCTCTGATACACTAGATGGATAATATTGTTGATATACGTCTTGGATGGTTACCCAGTTATTGGAAGCGTTTTGTAGTATTATACGATGAATAACGTAGGATGCGATTTTCAAAGGGTCAAATCATGCAGCATCTGTGGACTGGATAAAGTATATTAATATAAAGCGAAATAGAAGATTATATATATATATATATATATATATATATATATATATATATATATATATATATATATATATATATAATCTATTTCGTTTTACATTAATATATATATATATATATATATATATATATATATATATATATATATATATATATATAATTTATAAAGGTCATGTTATACATTAGAAAATTGCAGTATAACTTTTGTGTTTAAAATAAAATTATGTCATTATGATTGTGATACTACATATGGGTAAAATTTAATTTCTAGCCCCATAGTTATACCACAATATAACTGTACCTTGCATTAATATATTAAGCATTTTTTTTTTTTTACATATGCCAAATTATCAATGGCGAATGACAATATGCTAAAAATCCTTCCGCATAGCTATATCACATATCACATTATAAGTATACCTTGTATTAATATGTTATGCATTTTTTTTTACATATGCCAAATTATCAATGGGGAATGACAATTTGCTAAAAATGCTTCCGCTATTTGGTTGGATAGTTAAATTGTGTAAGAGATTTACCAGTTGGATGTGATCGTGATCCCGTAACATTTAAAAGTTAAGTGACACTATATTGCTTGTTAACGAATATGTATCAGTTCCCCTAACGGGAATTAAAACGTTGTTGCTGATATACGAATATACCTATTTCCCCCCTACCCCCCACCACCAGGCCTCTCCGTCACACTGCGGCCTAGTATTTGAAGTATTTATTTTCATTCTAACATCCAAAGAAATATATTGATATTTATTTTACAAATATTAGAGATAAATGATGGTACGCATATGTGAATTGTACCATACACACACACACTTTACAGTATGGTGTCGTCATTGCAGATTTACAGTATATGGTTTACAACCGTCCCCCTTTGCTCTTTCTTTCGGATTGAAACAGTTTATACCCTTGTTGAGGCGGCTATACAAGTACATAAATATAATCCTTTTAATATAGATGCTCTTGGCCTCCTTATTCGTACCATTCCTGAAAGCCCAAGCATCTTAGTTTGACCTGCTTCTATTTTTTTTGTCATATATATATATATATATATATATATATATATATATATATATATATATATATATATATATATATATATATATAATGTATATATAATGTATATATGTGTCCGTGTGTGTGTATATATGTGTATATGTATGTGTATATATATATATATATATATATATATATATATATATATATATATATATATATATATATATATATAAATATGTATATATATATATATATATATATATATATATATATATATATATATATATATACTGTATATATATATATATATATATATATATATAATTTTTTTTTATTTTTTTCCCTTAACATATAATTGTCTTCTCGGTTTCGTGTTCAAATTCCCGACGAACTTTGGATTAACAAGACAGATGAAGGTGATTTGGCACCAGCAATATGATTGTGTTGTTTGACTCCCACCCTCTCCCCGTTCGTTGGGAGGGAGAAAGGGGAAGATAGTTAGAATGGGCTACCTATCCCCTCCCAATTAAGCCTCCCCATCAGGTGTTATGTATAGAGGGAAGGACGAGGGGAATTGCACGTGAGGGAGAAAAAGAAGGTGCAGCTTCTTGCACCTTAACATTCTCTCTCTCTCTCTCTCTCTCTCTCTCTCTCTCTCTCTCTCTCTCTCTCTCTCTCTCTCTCTCTCTCTCTCATTATACCCATAATACCCTCCTCTACCCAGAGGCCTCAGTTTCCCCCCTCCCCCCACACCCCGCTTGTCCTCTTGTTGGTGGGCTACCGAACCCCAGCCAAACCAGTGATCAGTTGAAGAGCATTTAGAAGACCCTGGGCACAGGGGCACCTCGATCGCGTGTGTCCCTTTGGCAAATCTCATTTATCTGGAGAGCTCGCACTCAGAAACAGTCTTTGCTCACCCCCGCTACAGGCACTGCATTTCAGACAGACAGACAGACAAGACGGATTTATTTTCTGTCGTTCCCTTCATTATCAGAAGGAAGTCTATTAATGTGGAAGCACACTGTCTGTGAGACATTTTGATATTTGTCTACTCACCTGTGATTATAAGGATCGTAGGAAAATATCTTGTTGAAACCTAACCGTTTTCAGACCGTTTGCTGTGCTGAGAACTTATTGAGCTGTGCGCTATTGCTGTGTAATTTGAGTGTGGCATATCA
>NC_090751.1:16090383-16097883 GCF_036898095.1 Palaemon carinicauda
GAATGAAACGTTCACTTCATTGTTGAGGAAGAGTAATTTTATTACATTTCATCAAGTGAAATGTCTCATGAAATGACCATCTTCGTCCAAGAAAAAAAATCTTCACCTGCTAATTCGATGAAGAAGCAAATGAAGTTGTGTATCGTAATGTAAATGACGATGAAATAATTTAAGTGATTTAAATTCAAGGAACTTTGGATGTTATATTCTAAGGCAGGGGAGCTCATTTTGCTCGTATTCTTCGTATGTAAATTCCTTAATAAATTACGTTGACGTCATTTTCTCAAGATGTGTTGAAAGCCATATTTTTTTTTCTTTTTTTCGCCTCCTAAAGCCTCTTTGGAAATAGTAGTTTAAAGGTTTATCCTTTAATTGTATCTGGTTTTATTGGGTTTACATGCCCTCGATGCCTCTTTGTCAGATGTATTCAGATTCAAGTAACATTGTGGCGCGTGTCTGGAATTCGGCGAAGGAATACTGGCCTTGAAAGAGGTGGTGCGATGGATTCTTTGAATCGAAACTCAGATACCGATTCAAATAATATAATGTTTACAATGCATTTTCATTTTTGTATGAATACCGCTTGTTTTTTCCTCCAATCATTTGCGGATGCTGAAGCGGGCTGAAAATATATCACTATTTAGATTTTTGTTAAGTGTAAATATTTAGTGTTCATTCCCGCAATACGGTGGTGCTTTGAGCAGTCGGCAGGGACAGGGTGCGTCGGAATATGCTGTTGCTGTTACCAGTAAGGGGCCAGGGACGGGGAGAGACGGTCCCGTTTTGTTTGCAAATGTCTGTTCATCCTCTGCGCTCCCCTTGGAATGCAAATTATGTGCGGAGGTGCTGATGCTGGTGCACGTGCCCTGGCAAACCTCCTTCTCGTTCGCGCTAGGGCAAACAACAAACAAAATCATAAAAGTAACAGTAAAAATAACAACATTAACAAGTCCATTTGAACCCCCTCCCCCCTCTCTCTTTTACACCACCCCTCGCCACCTGTCCTGCATACCACAGCTGGTGGTGTCACAGAGAGCACCACAGAAGCAACAGCACCTCCACAGCTTTTTGGAACCTAACAGCTATGATCTTGAGCGGGTCTCAATAATTCCCTTTGTGTGTGGTAATCTCCTTGTTTTTGTTCAAGTTTTCAACAACCGCTGCTTTTATTATCTTGGGAGATTCCCAATGAAATTTACCCAAACATTTTTTTTCCTTGGCCGCCTCTTCTAGCTCCACTTGTCTTATTTTTACAATATCTTACATACAATTTTATCTTACTTATTTTTACCGGTTAATATCAATAAATTTTGTCCTCTTTTTTGTTATGTTTTGAAGATAATAGCTCATTATTTTGCCGTTTTGTTCTTGTAGAATCATTTAGGGCAAGCAAGATTGTTGTAGAAAGATTACCACCATTCCTCTCTGCTAGCAACACACTCCCAATCGCTTGGAGATAATCCATTGTTAATGCGTCTCTCGAGAAATTTAGGAATTCTGCAACAGAGAGAGAGAGAGAGAGAGAGAGAGAGAGAGAGAGAGAGAGAGAGAGAGAGAGATATTCTTAAGTTTGTTCATTGGGAAATTTTCTTTACCCATTCATGTGTTTTGGTGGTCGAATTTCTAACATTTGTTCTTGAAAGCTGGTTTGATTTTACTTCTAGAATTAAGGGTGTTGTAGTATAGCAAGTTTCATGACTTTGCTTTTGATTTTTAATACTGTTATGCATTTCTTGACCATTTATTGGTTTTTATCGTGTATTTAGTGATAATGCGGAAATATGAATTAATTCGATGCCCTGGTTATACATGCAACGCGAAAAACTAATTTAATATAAATGTTTTCCTTCAGAATCCGTCGCCATCGGTATTACTGTCATTCTGATTATATATATATATATATATATATATATTATATATATATATATATATATATATATATATATGTGTGTGTGTGTGTGTGTGTGTGTATGTATATATATATTTACATATATATAATATATATATATATATATATATATATATATATATATATATATATATATATATATATATATATATATATATATATACACACACACACACACATATATATATATATATATATATATATATATATATATGTATATATATATATATATATATATATATATATATATATATATATATATATATATATATATATATATATATATATATATAAGCACCACCCATCGTTATCTTTGACAAATGTTGACGTTTTTATGAATTTACCTTGAGATTATCAAACCCATTTGGCTGGTGTCCGAAACCCAAATCTTACCATCGATTCTTCAAGCTCTCTGCTTCTCCACTGTCCTTGAAATATCGTCTCGCCGCATCTCTCTCTCTCTCTCTCTCCTCTCTCTCTCTCTCTCTCTCTCTCTCTCTCTCTCTCTCTCTGTCGAGAAATTTTGGCTTAGTGTAGAATTGAGGCCAAGTTTCAGCTGTTAGGACCAACTTTTAGATACCTGGTAAATGGGTTGACGTTACGAAATCAAAGGAAAAGAGAAAAATAGAGGCGTAACTTATAAGGGCTTGATGGGCTTTGGTTTTTTTATGTGGGTTAATGAAGACTATCTATCGTAATATTGCATTTCATAATCGATTGGTTTGGAAACCAGTCTTTAGTAAATTTGTACCGACGTTCCAATAGGCGGACTTCGTCGTGATCCTCTCTCTCTCTCTCTCTCTCTCTCTCTCTCTCTCTCTCTCTCTCTCTCTCTCTCTCTCTCTCTCTGAAGGATATAATATCGAAAATTGGACATTTGTAACATGAGGTTTAGTCGGTTTCCATTAATCATTACAAGCTACAAATCTTTTTTAGAAGGGGTTGTTGGATCAGATGGCCGTGTGTCGCCACGGGCTCCTGCATGTGAGCCTGCTTTGGCCTCTTCTGTTTGAGGTGCCTAATACTTTTGTTTTTCTCATTAGATTAGATTTTATTTTATCAGTGAAATAACTGTGTCCTTGCTTAACTGATAAGATATTCATCCTCATTTTTGGTATTATTATTATTGCTAGTATTTTTTTATCACATTGTGTTTTGTCACTTTTTGGTTGTTACCCCATTGTATTTGGAATTTCTTCCGCAATTTTGAGAATAATGTTGATAAAAGCTGGATGGTGTAGAATAATGTTCATCATGAAACACGACCTTGCACGTTTGATAAGTGTGATATAATAGAGTAGTCAAATCATCAATTTCGTTATGTCATTTAGCGTGCAGTTGTTAATCTCTTGTAGTCATACAATTTACTTGTTTAAATTCTTTCTAGTGAATACCATGTTGCATAAGTATACTTTACAGTGTGCATGGGGAATGCGTACATTCGAGGTGTATAAACATCATATAGCTATAAATGGGTTGAACATACTCCCATAAATCAAGTGCAAAGGTTTTCTTTATTAATAATGAAATTAACTGCTATTTCTTTTGTTCTAAAACCTTGTGTATAGTTTACCATAGTTAGTGCGCTTAGCTATTCGTCTCCTATAACATGGTATATTCTTTGAAGATCAAAAGATATCTTTTAAAAAAAGGCGAGAAATTCCCTGCAACAGCGACCGATAGATATAAAATGCAAGAATTTCGTGTTGAAGGTTACTTTTCAGTCATGTCTTTTCTGGTGCTGGGAAAAAATTACCATATGGCCTGACATTTTCAGATTCCAGGTTTGTTTTTGTGTGGAGTTGTTTGTTGAAATAACAAAATCCTAAGAAAATCCCTTCTTTTCTTCACGATGGGCTTCCGTCTCTCTCTCTCTCTCTCTCCTCTCTCCTCTCTCTCTCCTCTCTCTCTCTCTCTCTCTCTCTCTCTCTCTCGGACACAAACAAACATGTAGGTTTTCTGTAACGAGTATTTTTCAACAACTGTGTATAGTAGGATGCAGGAAGAAATGAAGAGAGAAAGAGAAGAAGCAAATCTGCGCAATTGCTCCTAAACCTGGCAGATTTGTGAGGATGTCTTTGGGGTTCCGTGTTGACAACAGGATTTGCCCCCTCCCCCCTTAAGATGCCCTCACCCAGGATTAGGAGCTCGCGTCTCCTCTTTCAGGAAACCTCTGCAATAGATGATGTTAGGATTCCTGGAATCCGAGGGAGATACTCGAAGCGTTCCCATTTTCCCTTCAGCATTTTTATGATGTGAAGTTTTTTGCCCTTTTATATTTTCGCTCCGATAGAAAACAAAGTCGCAAATCGGATTAGATTTTTTATGGCAGTTTTTCTGTTTTTTTATTTTTTTTTATTTTATAAATATTTATTGGTAAAAATTGCAATGATTTTTAAAGCGTTGCACCCATTGGATTTTATTATTATTATTATTATTATTATTATTATTATTATTATTATTATTATTATTATTATTATTATTATTATTATTACAAACTAAACTATAACCCTAGTAGGAAAAGCAAGATGCTGTAAGCCCAAGTGCTCCAATAGGGACAAAATAGCCCAGTGAGAAAACTACAAAGAGAAGTAATAAACAATCAGAATAAAATACTTAAAGAACAGTAACAACATTAATTTAGGTCTTTCGTATATAAACTGTAAGTGCCGATTGATGGAATTTAATTTTATTTAACTTAGCTGTAAAAGTTTGCGTCAAACATAAAGTGGTGTATGCTGTTTCCCCATACACATACTGCGTCATTTATTCGCTGAGGAAACCGCATTAGCTTGCACGTGACGCCTGGCCTCGTGTTCATCTGCCTGTTGGTTATTGTCTGTATATGAGTAATTATTAATAACCTCCGTGTGACAAGCAGAGACGGACGGAAGTTAGTCTTTTTGTGCTGCGCTTCCTTAAATAAGAACTTGAAGAAATGAGGTCTGCTATTGTTCTTGGGTGTTGTTGTGGTTATAAATTATGATCAACAGATAAGAAATTATGTTATATGACGAAACGAGAAATAGATTTAGCAGAGAATTATAAGCATATAAGCGTTTTTGTTGGTCGAGTTGAAATTTTAAAATGCGAAGTAATTTGACTTGATTTATTATTAGCTGACTAGAATTTGTTTGCCAATAATGTCTGTTTAACTTGGAATTATTATTTGGTAAATAAATTATTTCATACAATCAGTAGAATTCATGGGTTGAAACAATCAATTTGGTTAGATGAGTTTTGTTTGTTAAACATTAGAAATTAACTGACATAGACTGTGTACTTCACACATACTTAGTTTATATTGTCATTTGTTTCGAGAGGCATCCAACTACTTCCAGAAAACGGAATCATATTCCTGGAAATCGTATTAAAGTAAACTATGGAAAAAGAGAAATTGATAGTTAATCAAATGGGAAATTAATCTGGAATGAATCCTTGTCTCTGTTACAACGCTTCAAAAATAAATCACATCAAAGGGGCGATTAGAGAAAAGAGAGTTTAATGACGAACCTCATCAACGCTGTCGTTATAATGAATACATTATATTTAATCCGCTCTTTATGATGCATGCATTATAATTGCTTCCTGTTTTCGCGGTGCACCGTTCGTGTATTGATTTCCTGTATTCGATCAAATGGATTTACTGATAGTATTTCTTTGGGTTTTTCTGTTTATGGTGAACATTTGTCTGATTTTTTCGCTGTGCACCGTTCGTGTATTGATTTCCTGTATTCGATCAAATGGATTTACTGATAGTATTTCTTAGTTTTTTTCTGTTTATGGTGATCATTTGTCTGATTTTTTCGCGGTGCACCGTTCGTGTATTGATTTCCTGTATTCGATCAAATGGATTTACTGATAGTATTTCTTTGGGTTTTTCTGTTTATGGTGATCATTTGTCTGATTTTTTCGCGGTGCACCGTTCGTGTATTGATTTCCTGTATTCGATCAAATGGATTTACTGATAGTATTTCTTAGTTTTTTTCTGTTTATGGTGATCATTTGTCTGATTATTTCAATATTAATAGGTAGTTTATTCTTCTTGCTGTGCTTTCAACTTCATGCTTTGGTGTTTTCCTTACAGAGAAAGCCTGTGTTCTTATAAGCCGTTATGCGTGTGCTCTCAGTCATGATGCTTACGCTGATTTATTATGAATAGAAAGCACGCATCACCAGTAATGGCTTTAGGGGGGTGAGGATGCAAGAACGGGAGCTTGAGTCTTGTTTGAACGAATTGAGTAATCACAAGAACTTTTTAATTACACGCTAACGACCCTGTTGCATTCAGAACCTCCTCAGAGGGAGAAAAGAGTATGTGTATGTCAATAAGGGTGGAGAGAGAGAGAGAGAGAGAGAGAGAGAGAGAGAGAGAGAGAGAGAGAGAGAGAGAGAGAGCTAATCATTATGAAAATGTCCTAATTAGAGGCTCAGTTCCTTTCACAATGTAGCTTTGCGGGGGAGGGCTTCATGCAGAAATTGGCAGATTATTTTAAAGGTGTATGATTAGTTAGGGGGGGGGGGGGTGGCTTTTTTTCCGAGCTGAACTCCAGTTTGTATATTAAGAAAATTTCACCTCAGAGCTGTATTTGTAGAACAGATGTGTTCTTGTGGATGTTGAAGTAAAAGAACACTTTACATTGGGCATCTGGTTGTGGGTGAGCGAGCTGTCATTTCAGCTGCTGATATTGATTTATGTTTAAAAAGAAATTAAACTTTCGTGAAGGGTATCGGGTTTCATGAGGCCAATTACCTCGACTTATAGTTGCAATTAAGGCAGTCCATCACAAATAACCACCCCTAATTGCCTTATGGATCCTTTAGCGAGTCTTATAACAAGATCCTTTAGATATAATAGCATTAACGGTTAAGAGCACCTTGGGAAGCATAGAGGAGCCTCCATCCAATAAAAAGTCAATAGAAATTCATGCAGTGGGAAAAAAAAAAGTGGGGCGGGGTTAGAAGTGGGAGTGGCCGAGGGTGGTGGTGAAGCAGCAGCAGCAAGGGGAAGGGGGCGTGAGAGAGGGAAGAAGAGAGGCTGGGGAAGGGGAGGAGGAAAGGTGGAGGTGCTGAAGAAGTTCGATCAATACTGTCGGGGTGGTTGCATGGCAGAAGGGGGAGGGAAAGGGGAAAGGAGAAAGAGGGGTAGGGGAAACTCCTCTCTCTCTCTCTCTCTCTCTCTCTCTCTCTCTCTCTCTCTCTCTCTCTCTCTCTCTCTCTCCTCTCTGTACTCCTTTTTCCAGTATTTTATAGTTTTCTTTTTTCATTCCTCTGGGAGTTTCGTGTGCATGTTGGCAAAGTCGTGTACAGATACAGAATTTGGATTGCAGTCGTTGCATGGCAATGGGGGAAAATCTACGGTGCGTGGGATGCTTTCACAGCTGGAAATTTAGGATATTTTTATGGAACAATTTGAGGCAGAATGATTGAACAGATGAAGTTTCAAATGGTACTTCGGTCGGTTGTAAATTTACCTTACGAGCTCTTGCTGTCTAGCAGCCTGTATTAAATGATGCAAATATGTTAGAATTAAATATATTTATTTTACTAAATTATATTTGTGCTCTCATCCACGCCGTTCTCTCTCTCTC
>NC_090751.1:16107883-16140383 GCF_036898095.1 Palaemon carinicauda
TTGGCTACATGACAAGGGATCTTGAGTGACAAGTGCATTAATTCTCTCTCTCTCTCTCTCTCTCTCTCTCTCTCTCTCCTCTCTCTCTCTCTCTCTCTCTCTCTCTCTCTCTCTCTATATATAATATATATATATATATATATATATATATATATGTGTGTGTGTGTGTGTGTGTGTGTGTGTTTATATATATACATATATATATATATATATATATATATATATATATATATATATATATAATTTATATATATATAATTTATATATGTGTGTGTGTTTCGGTCTGTCTCTGTCATATAATATTGTCGCGAATTTGATTTTCACCGTGAAAGGTCATGGGCACTGGTCGGAAGAATTGGGGGCTCCTGGTGGGGTTGGGGAAGAAAAAGAAGCAGGCGGAGAAGAGAAAAGAGGTGGTCGTCACTTCAGTACCCTGACATTCTCCAGTGAGGCTAACATCTCCACCCACCTTCTAATATCCGACTATCTTTCGTCTAGTAGATTAACAAATGATGTTTGTATGAAGTTGCTCGTGTACTAGAAAGGCGCTGAAATAATTATTGTTCCTGGAGTCAGACCAGTGCCACCTCGCATTTCTCTTCTTCGCAGTGTAGTGGTTTCCTGTAGAAAGTCGGATTTATTCAAGGCGGTAGTCCCCAGGGCGTATGCCTAAAGTCACTTTTTATTGGTGGATCCACATTTCCTTGCCACCGTTGAGCGATTCCACCCCCTCTTCCACACGAACGCGCTCACGCTCGCGCGCGCGCACACATACACACATATGTAACCACCGTTCACTCTTTCCAGTACGTGTTCTCTCCATACAATCTTGAGATTCGTGGCAACTCAGTGTTGGCTCTACCACCGACTTTTAACCCGTACGTTCACTCCGCTTCGAACTTGCCCCTTCAGGTGCAAGTGTAGCGGCGACGAGTTGCTGGAACTGAGGGAATAAAGATATTGCAACTTATCAATTGTTGTGTGCGAAAACCGTTCGGGTATCGGAAGAACATCTGGTAGTGTGTTCTCATACTTCGTGCTGTTCCGACGATCGAATATGAAAATTCAGTATGTATTGATATCCCTTCTACTGCTACGAGTGTAGCAGTAGAAGTTTGGAACTACACGTGGCCTTGGGATATCCTCCTCCACCCCCACTGCAACAACTTCCAGTCGCCTCGGGTGATGTGAGCCTTAGTGTTTTCCATGTGTGACTTTGGAATTTGTCAGACCGAGACACAGCCTTTTACTTCAGTATATGATGATACATACTTAATAAGAAACGAGGTTTGGCTGTATGAACGTGGGGTCTGGCCTCTGCAACAGTTCGTTGGAAATGTTAACCTGTAGAAAGTTGTGGCGGGTATAGGTCGATGAGTTCAGCCAACATCAGTTTCGGCCAATGAGAGACCGAAGACCTCCAGCAGACAGTGATTCATACTCTCGCCGCTAGTGGCTAAACAGAATTCGACAAAGGTTGAAGCAGTCCAGGCGAAGTTAGGCTGCCCTTATGGAACTTATAAACGCAGTATTTGTGTTGTTTACGTCATCGAAAGTTGTTTGTGTCGTTGAAATCGAAGGGAATTACTAATTAAAAGTTTTAAACTTGATTGTGAAAGTGTTTTAAGTTTCTCTGGCACCGGTACACACATCATGAAAATACATATTATGTAAAAGGATATCTTCCACGAGGGAGGTTATCCTTTTTACTTGAATGTCTATGATTGTCACAGTATAACGCCGGTGTGCGTCGTGAATTTCTCGAGGGAATCCTTAGCAAGGACTATGAGGATTCATCTCTCGAAGAAGCGTCCTGTGCTTGTGCGTGTGCGTGTTGAAGTTTCTCCTCCTGCCAACGCCCAGTTGGTTTGGAGGAAGATGTCAGATCCCAATGGAAAATCCTTTTCGAATTCTTACCACCGTCTAAAGACCAAGATTTCGTGAAAATTAAAGGTTATGGCCATGGAGAGGACGGGAGAG
Organism: Palaemon carinicauda; assembly: GCF_036898095.1. NCBI lineage: Eukaryota > Metazoa > Arthropoda > Malacostraca > Decapoda > Palaemonidae > Palaemon > Palaemon carinicauda. The sequence continues at coordinate 16,109,864 of NC_090751.1, forward strand.
TCGGAAGTGACTGTGAAGGCACGAGTAACGCCTTTTCAATGAATTATGCTTTTTCAACCAAGGGCGATGTTTTTGTGATTAAAAGGGTGTGACAAGTTCGCTTTAAAAATGAAGTGCTGTTATTTCAATGTAGATAAAATTTATTCCCTTTGACGATTGTGTGAGAGAGAGGTTTTCTCTAAAGTTTTGCTGCCTCAAGGATTCCTAGGAGGCGTGCAAAACTAAACACACTCGTAATATTCATCCGGAACCATCGGTGAATGTGGAGGGTCTATTGGCTTTATTGGGCCTGGGATAAAAGCATGGGCACAGGGCCCTCCCATGAGAGATCGGTGGTGCCTCGAAGACACCGCCAGTGCCACCCTGTCCAGGCGCCCCTTCTCAAAACATCTTCGGATGCCTCTTCTGTTGCCACAGATGGAACTGCTAAGGGCCCCTCTGTTGATACCTGGTTGATGTCAGCCCCGTCTCTGGTTTCATCAACCACATCGACTTCGCCGTTATCTACGCAGACATCAACCTCATGGCTATCCACCTGCTGCAGCTGTCTGTCGAGAGTTCCTACACGCCCCCATCTGTCATGTGCTCCCAGCCCTTCTTCAAGTCCCTACCATGCCCTGGATGTTGTGCCCAATTCTGCATCCGCAATTGAAAATATTCCACTTCGGGGGATAGAGAAATGTCAGGATGACGCCTCGATGACTAAACGGTATATCCCTCTGTCTAATTTTGTGTGAAAAAAAAATTACAAAATATACCTCTAGGGTGATGTACAGGCTGTGATTAGCAATTTCAAAGTGTTACAAATTCTTCCTGACTTAATAACTGTAATTTTTGTTTTCGGAAATTGGAGAAAGCACAAGTTACATGGATTCTTGTTGGCTTAGTCACACTAAACTGATTACTTAAAAGGGTATTTGTTGACTATATTTTTTGCTATCGTTAACTACTGCAGTTAGTAATTGCGAATTTTCCTATAGTTCTAGATATCAGTTCACTCTAATTCCAGAAATTAGCCGGGAGAAAGTGGTATCCCACCCTACCTGATGTTTCTTTTGGCATTGAATACTTGCTACGGTGAGGGGTGTGATGGATTGATTAGTTTGTTCCGGTAGCGTGTTGTCTTTGAGTAAAAATTAAACATTTTTTTTTTCCTTTTAGTATTTTGAGTTGCCTTTTTCTTACATTCGATACTCTTAAGCTATGGTTGATTTGAAAAGGGGACGACTTTAACCAGATAGCTAAATTGACCTAAAAGACATTGATTGATTTCTCTAAATGATAATTTATCGGATTTCTCTCTCTCTCTCTCTCTCGTTCTCTCTCTCTCTCTCTCTCTCTCTCTCTCTCTCTCTCTCTCTCTCTCTCTCTCTCTCTCTCTCCAGTGCAAACCGTGGTCGAGTCCTTGGGTTGAAGTCTGTTGATATAACAAGAAAGTTAGCATTACACTTTCTTGTTTTGTGGGATGGTGGTTGGGACAGTGCAGTAAAATGCTAGAATGGTATGTCATAAGGCCTGCAACCTCACATTGAAACATACCATAGAGATAAGAATCTCCTTTTATAAGTTGTAGCTCCCGAAAATTTCATGCTGACACACCAATGGTTATAGGGCCAATAGGCTATTTATGACTGTGTGGCGCATGTGAGCATAAGGCACATAAGACCTCGTACTTACTTACAGGGCTTTTTTTCCTGGTATTGCCACACCAAGAAAAACCCAGTGCTCTGCGGGATCTACAAGATGTACATCCTTCAAGTATTAGAGAATCATGTAGTGTAGTCCGCATTAAGTGTCAGATCCACTTAATTCGAAAACAAACAAGTCTTAGCTCCTCCTTGAAAGCCTTTATATCATCAGTTCTTCTGGTGCCAAGTGGGAGCTTGTTTTAAAATCTTGGGGCCGCATATTTGAAAGCTCTAGAACTTGCAGTCGAGATGCATCTTGGTTCCAATAACTTGAAACCATCCATAAGTAGTTTCATGTCGAGATGATTTGTTGGCTTACACGCTGTGTAACAGATCATTTAAATATTTTGGACGTCCCGTTTCATAAATTGATGAGTCATTGCTGTCTTGAAATTTAGTCTAACTTTGATAGGCATCGAGTGTAGTTCCGTCTGTACAGAGGTAATCCTCTTTCTGGTGAAAAATCTTTTATCAAACTTGCTCTTTTTATTATGTTTTTCTTAAGTCGTACTTTGGGTAAGTTTTATTAGGCAGAGTTGTAGTAATCAATGCCAGTAATAACGCAGTCACAGTTTTCATAACAAAACTGTGGTTGGCGCTTGGAAGCATTTGCTTAGATGAAACTTTATTAATGTATATTACCCTAAATAGAAAAGCCTTTTATGATCTTCGTCATATTGATATATTTTTCTGTGCAAAAGCAACTTTCCTTTGTTTATTTAATGACATATTTAGGTATCACTAATTGCATTTTGTAGTCATTTTCCATGGGAAATCTTTTTCGCCTTCACGTCGTTTCAGTTAACTTGTTTTGTACTAAAGCACTTTTATGCCTTTTTTTTATTTCATTAGAATGAATTAAGAACCGGTTTGACACTTTAACAGGTAGGATAAGGTTTCAGTCAGGTATAAAGTATTTGTAATGGTTCTGAGAAGTTTTAGAATCTTTATTTTTTCTTCAATTTTTAATAGTTGTTTGAATCAGTTTAAAGAAACTTTTCGATAGTTGTTCTGTTAGTTCACGCTAAACAAAGATCAAGAGCTTGCCTAAAACTGAATAAAGAATTAGGACTTGAATGTGGAAGGACGAATGCTTCGTTGGTGCAAATCGCTGACTTTACTACGAAGAGCCACAGCATTATAGTAGGATTTTGAAGGGTACGATCTGCGGTGTTGCATTATGTTCATTCTTTTCTTTTTCTTTAATGTTAGTTAAGAAAACTAACCAGCTTTACTTCTCTGTGCAATGCCTTGAATACGTTATACGGTATTACTCCTACTATTATTATTGTACTTTAAAATTTCCGCATGTTAATAGAATCAATAGCAGTTAGGCCTTCAATGAAGACAGGATTTACAATCAGGGGTATAGAAGTTGGTTCCTATCCCCCTGGTAACTGTAAGAGCTGTATAAAATTCTTTTTGAATTAAAGATGTGGTAAAAGTATGGAAATAACTCTTGTGTTTGCAATACTCTATGTTGCATCGATCTCTAAGCGAGCAATAAATACTGATTAATTATGGAGGAGCCATTGGTAGTGTACCATTGACATGGAACAATATTCTCGGGTATTGATTGGTAGTAGGGTCTTTATGAGACTTCTTATTTTAGACTAGCTTCTAAACCCCCCCCCCCCTCTCTCTCTCTCTCTCTCTCTCTCTCTCTCTCTCTCTCTCTCTCTCTCTCTCTCTCTCTCTCTCTCTCTCTCTCTCCGGGAGACTAATATTGTTTTAAGGAAGCTATTTATATGCTCTCTGTGACCTCGGCATCGATTGCTTTCCTTTTGTACGCTTACACAATGTAGTTGAATTGTGCCTTGAAAACGTTATCCCCTATTTTTTTTTTTTTTTTTAAAGTTGGCGGCTGCTTTTCGCGATATCTGTCTTTACTCATATAAAACAGGTGCTGCCTTACCAGGTAGACCTGTCTGTGTATACGCTTGTGAAAAGTGCTGCCTTACCCGTTAAACTTACTATTGTTAAACAAGGGCTTTGTAGTCTGTTGGACTTAAGAAGGTTATCTTCTTGTTCGTGAGAAAACACTGTTGCTTCACATTACAGACCTGTCTTTCTACTTGTATGAAACACTCACCATTTGACCTACCCTAATATCCTTCTCTCTAAACTCGTGCGAAATAAATGCGGCTTTAGGCTTTTGAAATTGTGTGAAATAGCTGTTTTTTTTTTTTACCCGATTATTTGGTAACTAGTCCTAAAAGCTGAAATCGTTTTATTAGGCACATTTATAGTAAATGAAACATCTATATTCGTTAAGATTATGATTGCAAGTTTATCCTTTACTATATAGGCTTTTAATTTTTAACATTATCTTTCTTGATTTATAAGTGATCTATTGATTTTAAATTGCAAATGTTGAAAATAAATGGACAATGCAGGTGCAGATGGAGAGAGACTTTTAAAAGTTTCATTGGGATAAATGACTTTGACAGTCGGATGGAAGCCACCTTGACCTTCAGACAAATAGACCCACATTGTGTTTAAGGGGAAAGGGGGAAGTTGATCCTCACTAGGTAAGAGAAAAATAAAGAGAAAATGGAGAGATACGAGCGTTGCCTTTTCGTAAGTTTAGTTCTTTTGCATTTATTTATACATGCAGTCATCAGCTTGTTGAAGCTGATTACAAAGATTCTAACATTCGTTGTAAATCGGATGTGACGTTGAAGGATGGGCCAGTATTTAAAGGAATTTGCTTACAGAATTTTCTTAGAAGGGATGGTGATAGAGGAAGGGGGATGAGACGGGTGGGTGGGTGGGTGGGTGGGTTGGGGGGGGGGGGGGTTGTCTGCCAGGTGTGGAATTATCGTCAGGGGAAATTCAGGATACTGAGCTTTTCATCTGACATAGTATCAGATTCCGCCTCAAAGCGCGTTCTATTTGCGATTTCTTTCATCACGTTTGTTTGTGTGAGAGAAGCTTTAAACCAGCGGTCCAGGTCTTGGCAATCTAGGGCACTTATTACCAGTGACTAGACCGCCCATCTGCTCTCTCTCTCTCTCTCTCTCTCTCTCTCTCTCTCTCTCTCTCTCTCTCTGGGTTGACACAGTTGGCAGACCTCGCAAAGACGGCTTTTGCACTTCAGGGCGATGGTTGCTCAGAGGAGAGAGAGGGGAAACGCTAAAGGTGACATTACTTCGTTTTGGAAATGGGGTCGTCTACCTTAAGCAGCAATATACAGTAGGGTGTCGGGAAAGCCATTATAGTCCGGAAATAAAGCTCCTGTATGCCCTCAAGGTCACCGGAAGAAACAAGTGCCATGGCATGATCTCATTCCTTTCAAGTGTTTTACCTTATTCCACATCCTTAAAGACAAATTATTTTTATAATATTTAATCTCTCTCTCTCTCTCTCTCTCTCTCTCTCTCTCTCTCTCTCTCTCTCTCTCTCTCTCGCTCTCTCTCTCTCTATATATATATGTGTGTGTGTGTGTGTATGTATGTATGTATGTATATATATACATTTATATACATGTATATATATATAGAATTTTTTATTGAGTTGTACCTGATAGATTTTCCATTGTAACAGTTTATATATATACATATATATATATATATACATATATATATATATATATATATATATATATATATATATATATATATATATATATATATATATATAATTTTTTTTTGGAAAATACAGTATATGATTATTAATCAAACTTTACGAAGATATAAAAGTATCTACTTGCACACATTCTAGTGCGGTTCCAAGTGTGTGTGTATGCATTTACTGCATTTTCAGGGCCAAAACCTTTACGTTGCTTAGATTTAAGAACACAATCTTGAACACCAAGCTTCACGGATAATTTGAGATGCCGTCAGATCTATCCTCTTATGCAATGGCATGCTAAATTCTCTCTCTCTCTCTCTCCTCTCTCTCTCTCTCTCTCTCTCTCTCTCTCTCTCTCTCTCCTCTCTCTCTCTCTCTCTCTCTCTCTCTCTCTCTCTGAAATCTTGTTAGTAAATTAAACCGTAAAGACTGTCTGTACTGGTCTAATTTTTCAAAGGACTTGAACGAATTCTCCCTTTCTGAAAAGTTAGTGAATAAAATGCCATTGCAATTAATATAGTTATACCAAACTAGAAAGGTAATTGATTTACATGAGAAGCATCCAATGTCTACATTTTAACATAAACGTTAATAGTTTGAAATTTCTTCATAAACTATATAATATAAAAGTAAAAATTTCGAGTAGATTTAAATATTTGATGAACTTTATTCGACGGAAAGACGGTTCTTGTGGGCGGGAGTCTTGGAAAAGTAGCAAAGGTATTGCATCATTCGTATTTTTCTTTGAAGCGGCCTTTAAAGATTTATAGTACACGTGATGATGGCACATAGATAGTGCATCCTTTACATTTTGTTTCAGTGATTTTGTAGAGAACTTCCTTCTTTTTATATCATTCCTGTCGTGGACGTAAGAACTATCGTTTGTAGAGCAGAGCAGTTATTTCCGCCAAGGTGCAAACCTTGACCCAAATTGCATAAGAAAATATTCCACAGACAGCCATTGCATGGATTCAAGGTTGTTCCTTATGGCTCAGGGAAACACCTGAGTCAAATCTCTTCCTAAGACCATTTTATTGTCCTTGCGATATGCGAGTTGCCATTGGCCCCGATATTCAAAGAGGCTCTTTTTATCGAATGGGGTTAAGTGCTGACTGTTTTCGGGTTTGTGGTTTCGCTTTTGCTCTGGATTTTTTGTTGCGGTGAAATATGTACGATTTATTTAATCGTTTAATTAAGCTCGTAATAAATTATACTTAGAAATTTTAAAGGATTCCATTTTGGGAAACACTAATTTTGCGAAGACTTTTGAGAGCCTAAGGTATAGTTACAGAGGACTGCATACTGTTAGGGATCCAAAAATTCTCTAAATGTTTCTCCAACTTGATTTATTTCACCCGTAAGTTCGTATCTATAAAATGCTCTTTCGTTAGATCTTAAATTATTACATTCAATATTTATTTTTCAGCAGCTTTACCAGTTTAGGCGTTGATTCGTTCTACAAAGAAAAATAAATGAACGTGACCGTGAAAAATTTGCCAACTGTGTTGCTTTCGACTCAAGACCATTGGATGATTTCGTGGCGCTCACAGACAACTCGTTAGAACCGGTTTAGCTAAACAGCATCATGATCCCGAGGGTGATGCAATTTTCTCTCTCTCTCTCTCTCTCTCTCTCTCTCTCTCTCTCTCTCTCTCTCTCTCTTTGGCAAGTGATATGGTTACATGTCACTGCTGTGATTACGTCCGAATTCATGTTCTCGAAAGCTCCTGTCAGTTATTCGTTTTTGGTATAATATTGCACGGAATTCTATTTTTATTCTCTTATATGTTGGTAGTTTTTTTTTTTTTCAACATATTTTGCCCCCATTGAGGTTGTATGATCACACACATGTATAGCCAACGGTACAGATATATTATGTATACATGAATGCCTATATTTGTATACGTATAAATATACACGTACATAAATAAAAATATATGTATCCATATATTTTTGGGCATATATACGTATATTGTATACATATGAATAATTATATATATGGGGTACATAAATGTATGTTTTATATATATATATATATATATATATATATATATATATATATATATATATATATATATATATATATATAAGGTGCTAGCGTTCGATCCCAAGTATGAGGTAGAAATTTATTTCTATTTGAACACGATGTTGTGTTGATATTTATCCATATATATATATATATATATATATATATATATATATATATATATATATATATATATATATATATATATATATATATATATATATATATATATATACATACATACACACTGTACACACTTGAAATCAGGAGAGAGTTTTCTTTCATAAACCTTGAGGTAGCCTACTCGGTGAAATATGAAATTTGTTAGTGCTAGCCTTAGGGGAAAAGGGCACGCCTTTTCATTAATAAGTTAGCCACTGTAATAAACTACCTCAACATTAGAATTCGTTCCTTTTTACAAGGTTTTTGTTCCATCATTGGTTGTTTTTGTCCGTCGTGTCCTCCGTGAGTGGGTTATAGGTTTTGGGAAGATGATTATAGCATGAACTTAATATTCTTCTTTATTAGTTATATAGTTTGGGATTCAAGAAAAATTATGGCACTGTGATGTTTAATGTTTTATGAAAAAATATGGTAGATTAATTATTTCATCCACTTTGGTTCAAAATGGCTGGATTTTATAATTTTTTTCATGAATTTTTCTTCGAAGACTTTTTATTTTAATACTAGAACTACATCAACATGATATTAACAGTTTTATCACTGCCATTTTTTTTAACGACCTAAACAAAATATAATTGATTTGTGTATAGACTCCACTATGGAACAAATTACAGGGCTTGGCTTATTAATTGCATTCCGTATTCAATTCCGTTGCATTCCTTAGTCTTCGTTGTTGGTGCCATAGTTGTTTTTTTACTCTTTACTCTTTTTATAATTTCACTGAAAAATACATCGGATTATTGCTTGTATTTTTTATTTTATTTCACGAAGTTTTTCCCAGTATTTTTAATTCCGTTATATGATAAATTCATATTTGTTTAGCAGATGAGTAAAGAAAACTAGTTTTAAAGAGTAGTTTTGATTTTTTTAACTCTCTAGAGACACTTATTTTGACATCTTTCTTGATATTTAATTGAACTTTGGCTTATCAACAAATGTGCAAGATATCAGAGATGGAAGTACTCAAAGTTTTATTGCAAAATAATGAAAAAAAATATACAAGGGTCTAAGTTATTATATTAAAGGTGCAGCGTCAACTCGAAAATAAATTCTTTGCCTCCTCGGAATTCTTATCCGTTTGAGTCAGTCGTAAGAAGGAATTAAATATATCTTCTGAGTGGCAGTATTACCCATCCTTCTCTACCCCCTTAATCTCCGAGTAAGATGGATGAGCTTTGCAAAGATTTCGCTGTTCGTTCTAATTTAGATTAATGCGACTTTTTACGTAATCAGATGAACGGATCTTATATTTGTATGTGTATTCATTACACAATCTCGTCATGGAAGTTGTCCTCCCTACTCTTCTTCGTTTACATTTCAACATCTTTCGAAAATTTTCCTTCCCTATTGTTGCATTAAGCAGTTGTTTTTAATATGTGTAGTTCTCTTGCTTGAGGGTACACTCGGGCACACTGTTCTATCTAGTTTCTCTTCCTCTTGTTTTGTTAAAGTTTTTATAGTTTATATAGGAAATATTTATTTTGATGTTGCTACTATTTTTAGAATATTTTATTTTTCCATATTTCCTTTCCTCACTGGGCTATTTTCCTTGTTGGGGCCCCTGGGCTTATAGCATCCTGCTTTTCCAACTAGGGTTGTAGCTTAGCATTTAATGATAATAATAATAATAATAATAATAGTTGTCTTGGGATGTAGCAGATGAAACTTCTTACTCTCAGCACTCTGAAGTCAGAAGTTAGATTTCCGTTTGTTCTCTTATGCGGATACTCAGGAATTAGGAAAAGCAGGCTAATTTTAGGCTCAAATTTGTACATGAAACCTTCCCCTGTCAGGTTCTCGTCACAAGGCAGGCAAGGCCATTTTTAAGTTGACATGGCCTGGGGACATCTCATGTGTCATTCCCTCTCGTGACTGTACATTCCTTTCGCTCTGTATGGACTAAGTAGTATTCACTGTTGGTTGAGAAGTGGACCAGGTTTCGGCCCCGTTTAAGTTTTGACTCATTTTTAGCAGTGTCGTCAACGACTCTTTTCTTTGCCCTATATGCAAATACATTTTTCTATATGAACTGATATAACTCATGATGTTATTTCCTTAGCTTCGGAACACATCAGACCATACATTCGTAACCGAAGATCTGTTGAACTTTTGGAGTATAGTCCAACGTTTTTTATTAAATAACACCTCTGCTTGTTTCTTGTTGCCAATTTTTCCAGAATCATATTTTCGATATTTGGTTTAAAGGGTATTTTGTTATTATAATAGTGGTATTTTCAAATCTTTCTGTATAATTAAGGGGAACAACATTTAAGGAGATCAATTAATACTTAACTGTAAACTTTGGTGAAATTAGCAGAATTTTCAAATGGATTTTTTTTTTACAACTAACTCTTAACTTTAAAAAATTAGTATATATTGGAGAAATGTGCAAAGATTAAAAGGAAAGTAAGAGAGGTGAAATGGTCATAAAGGATATTGCTTATGTAAGACTAGGGAATAGAGATAATGATGAAGCATGGAAAAGGTTTAATAGAATTGGGGTGTTTTACATAGCAGTTTAATAGCCCATATCACCTTGTGCCATTATAAAGCTCCCTTTTTAGAATATTAAATGGTAATGGATATTAGTGCTGAGGAATTATTTCGTTACTTTTAGGTGACTCGTTTATTTTTCAAAATTAGTAGTCTCTCCGTTAAAATTTTTCTTTCCAAATTTTAGTTGTAGATTTAAAAAAAAAAATTCTTTTTTTTTCAGAAAAATAAATGATAAAAGATTAAGAATATTTCTGTAGTATCAAAGGTAATTTCGATTATGAATAACATTCAGTTAGAGGCCAAATCATCCAAATAAAATCCAGGCTGGTTTCTACTAACCATGTTTTAGACATTTCATATGATAGCTATGTTTTTATTGTACCATATCCTATGTTTTATTTCATTATTTTGTATGTGTGTGCCAGTGTGTGCGACTGATTACCATTACACTAATAGGATACAATGTCAGATGTGTTAGAGACTATATTAAAATCTGGTAAGGTCACGTGCTTGCCTGTGCACGCTTGTTCGTTCGTATGCTTTCGTGTGAATGATTGTAATATAAGTTATGTGAACAGACCAAGTCTTCAGTCGTGTGTGTGTGAGTGGGAGAGAAGTGAGGAGGAGAAAATAAGGAGAGGAAGATATTTCTTTTTATCAATCCCGCATCTCCACGTCTGCCATTATATCAAATTCCCGCTCCCAATCTACTTTTATATGTTCGTACAATGGTTACTCTTATTTCAGTATGTCCCAGGTATGTGTTTTTCTATCTCTGGGTATGTTTTGAATTGCGTATGTTGTTTTGTACTCATTGCTGGAGTGTTTGAACGCTGTATTTTATGACTAGCTGCCATCCACCGTTTTTATATATTGATGAAAGTTCTGTTATATGAGTTTATGCCTTCTGTAGGTATTATAATTATACTCTTAGAGTTTTACAATTTTCATGATTAAAATGAATTATGTTTAAAAAATTGGAAGGGTTTTTTCAAATGTGAGGTGTACAGAGAATGCTACGTCATGATTTTTTGAGGATGAGGTCGGTTTCGTTGACGTTTCTCTTTTTTGCTCACAATGACAGGTACTTCAGTTCTGGTTCTTTGGAAAGGGTCTCCTCTAGTAAGAGAGAGAGAGAGAGAGAGAGAGAGAGAGAGAGAGAGAGAGAGAGAAAATTGCGTATGAAAGTATGTTGTTTCTCCATCCTTTAGAAAGAAACTAGTTTTCTCATAGATATCTAGCTCGTACCCTCGAGTGTGCTTGAAAGATTTATGTTACTGTTGGTATTTTTTCTGAAATTAGGAACGCACTTTGGTCGCAAGGTTTTGTCTCAGGTTGTCGAAAAGTTTCAGAATGTAATACTTTTAAGTGTATTTCATGACGTGGATATTGCGTGTAGTTTTCCTCAGTATTCTTTGAAACATTCTCCTCAGTGTAACATGACGTCAGGGTAATGGTTTTGTATACATGTAAGGAAACAGTCTATATACTGATACCTTTCTTTTGCGTGTTATGATATATGGATATTTACATGTTTGACCGTATTTTAAGCATCATATTAATCAGATGAGGTGATGCATATCCATATGAATGATAGCTGTTTGCATTCAAAGTTCCGGTATAAAGCTCTATATATAAGATGTACAATTGTATGAATCTTATACCCTTAAATGGTAGCATTGCAATGAATGAAGGATTTTTGGTAATGGTAGATAAGTGATACTTCATTTGGTGTTGTTCTTCACTTCATCGCAGGAATGTCGAGATGTGACTTTCTGTACTGACCTGCTTCATGATCGATATGTAGATTCCCCTAACGTTACACTTGGACTGGTTGTCCTGCCCTTGCGAGTTGTTCAGTTAAATGTTGTCATCCAGACTCCCACTATGTCTCTATTTAGAAATGTCATGGTTGTGTGCATTCAAGCAGCAAGATATTTCTATCCAACATTTCCCTTTCTCCTCTCGATTCGGGAGTTTGGTAACAAGTTTTCGCTTCTGTATTGTTGTATTAGTTGAGGTCTCGTTTGTTTTCTCATAAGTCTTCCTCCTATTTTTATATTTTTTCTCGTGTGTGTGTGTGCTTGTTTCTATACGTGTTGCTTGAAGAGCAAGAGTTCTAATTACCAGCTATTACACGGATGCAGATACCTCAAATTTATCAGTCCATCAGAGGTAGCTCAAAGGATGTCTTATGAATACCACCTTCCATTTTTTTATTTTCCTTTTGCGTGTGCTCGCATGTTTCTTGTGTGATTATATATTTACTTTATGCCTACGTGAGAATGTGTGTGGTTGTATTCCGTATTTGGTATTTCTTTGGATGGATGATAATTTTCATATAGCCTACACTTCGCGGGCGTGTGTGTGTGTGTGTGTGTGTGTGTGTGTGTGTGTGTGTGTGTGTGTGTGTGTGTGTGTGTGTGCGTGTGTGGATTTAAATGCATATGGGAAAGATTGTGCATGATAATTTGGAAGAAATCAGATTTCTTTGTTTTTATTTCCATATGACACGTGAGGAGAGTGACTTAGGATATGATTAATTTCTTTGTGCACCTGCCATTTTAGTTTGTATATTTGTTAAATTGGATGAATCTAAAAGAATTATTTATATTTTATTTATTCGTTTACAAGTGCAAATGTGTTCATGTGATTGTCTGTGTACAGTTGTTATTCTGATCCTGCGGGTATTACAGGTGCGGTCATGGCGGCGTGGTGGGCGGGGTGGGCGGCGCAGGCGGCGGCAGCGTAACGGGGAGCGGGTGGCGCGCCGCCCCGAAATCGGGGGGCGCTACTTCCGGACCCGGGTCGCCGCCTGCGATGTCCAAGGGCCGCTCGCGGGGCACAACTGTTACCACAACGGCTGCCGCAATTGCGGGCAATACCGCCGCCTTTTCCACCACCCTCTCCACCACCACCACCACAACGACGACGACGACGACGACAACAACCACCTCCACCACGACGCCGACAACCACCTCCACAAATACCACCACGACGGCCACTACAGCTGTCACCACCCCCACCACCCCCACCATGAATGGTGAGAGGCGGTCGGGCGTAGAAGTGGTGCCTCCACAACCCGCTTCAAACAGGCGGTCCGTCCGAACCTCTAACACGTTCACCTCCAGCATTAAAGGTCTCTTACAGCAGCGTGAGGACTCCGCCGGAGGCCAGGGCGGGGGAGGAGGGGTAGGTGTCCTGGGGTCGCTGCGCCGGTCGTTGCCCAGGTCACGTTCGACGTCGGCGAACGTGGGAGAAGGTCGTCCTGGACAGGAGGAAGGTGCTGGCGGGAGGCGCATCACGCTGCCTTCCTTGCGTAACCCGGGAGGTCCTTCCCCAAGGGGCAGGAGGACACTTTCTATGTCCAAAAATAGACGTTCAGTGATACTCGAGGAGGACAGAGAGGCTCTCAACGGTGAGGAGTCGTTTGCCCCTCTGACGACGTCGACGTCAGTTTCAGGAGTTAATCATTCGTGCGGTGGTGTAAGTGGCAATAGCACTTCCACCACCACCACCACGACGGTCGCGGGCAAGCGGCAGTCTCCGAGGCCTCGACGCTCTCAAAGTGTCCAAGACGGAGAACGCCAGTCCCTTGCTAGGGCCACAATTGTCAAACAATCTAGTGTTGAAGAACATGTGTTAGATAACAGTGAACAGGACCAACAGCCATCGCCGGGGCAGCCCCCAGGTGATAGGCGTTCGCTTTTAAGCCAAGAAGGCGAACAGGGGGCTGACCCAAGTACTGAAAGGCTTGGTGAGGAAAGAACTCGAGAGGCAGGTACTCTTACAGAAAAAGAAAAATTAGAAGGTGAGAAGGAGGAGAAAGAAAAAGATGAAAGAGAAGAGGAGGAACGAAGGGCACCCGTCGAGGACGAGGATGCGGAGGAAGCCGTAGATAAATCCCCCGACGGGCGTTTCCTCAAGTTCGACCATGAAATCGGTCGTGGTTCCTTCAAGACCGTCTACAGAGGTCTCGATACAGATGCTGGCGTAGATGTCGCCTGGTGCGAACTCCTGGTAAGTACCCTGAAGAGGTTGTAACTTTGTTATTGTCGTTATTATTATTTATAATATTTTCAAGATCAGTTTAGATTAAGATTACTTCTGTGTGTGTTGTTAATGGTATAGGCATTTTAAAGTTCACTTATATCAGAGGTGTAAAATTATGTTTATAGCCTAAGTTATTGACCATTTCTTGTGATTTCAGATTTATTTTAGCATGGTAATTTCATGATTGGTATTATTTATGAAAGGTTCTTGGTGGGGGTATCAGTTGAGTATTTCCAATTTTTTTTTTGTAAGTTATTATTATTATTATTATTATTATTATTATTATTATTATTATGCCTAGTTGGAAAAGCTGGATGTTATAAGCCCAAGAGCTCCACCAGGAAAAATAGCCCAGCGAGGAAAGGAAATAATGAACAATTTGAATATAACATTTTAAGATAATTAACAACATTAAAACAGATATTTCATATATAAACTAAAAGGATACTTAGTCAGCCTGTTCAACATGAAAGCATTTGCAGCAAGTTTGAACTTTTGGTGCTGTAGAAAAGAATTTTTCTTTTACATACAAAGGGATACGTAATACTAGATACTTCAATGATTTTCCTGTATCTCATAATTCGGGTCAGAATAAAAGTCACATTTAAGAATTTTGTCAAAGCTAATTCATTAATTAATTACATCGTTTTACCTTGAAAGCAGGTATCCGTTATTGGATATTTAAGTTAATGTTGGGATACTATGGCTTGAAAATAGCGCAATTGCCAAGTTTGAATTGGAGTTACGTCATTTTAGTTCAAACTTAGTTTGTTTGCTTTCGATTTGTTTTAGGAATTCTTGTGAATCCAGTGAAATTCTTTTATTTGTAAAATGTTATCATGTATTACACTCTTCATTCTTTCACATTTGTTACAGATTGCCTCATATAAAACAGTTTTTATTGTTCATGTGTATGATTTTTGGGTTTTACAGATCATTTTAGATATATTTTTTTTATGGGATAGAAAATTTATGTTTTATAATGTACTTTTATTTCACATGCTCCACCCTCTTCGTCTTTTCTGACCAGGAATGGCAACAATATGAAAATGACGTATACAAAATCATAATTTTTTATTTTTTTTCTTTATAAATAAATAGATATTTTTTCATCGAAGAATGCACCTTAAAAAGAACCGCAAGAAATCATTTGAGGTCTTAAGATGAGCAATTGTTTAGTGCTAATATATACAGTATATGTATCTAATTTGACACTTTACTTTTGATGATTTGATTAACGAATGCTTTGTTTTTGTTGTAAAGAGGCTATAGGGGGCTGAATTTTCAATGCAGATCCGAATATTAATAGGATTAACTGAATAATAAATAATAATATTTACTCGAACGTTATATGTAGTGTTGCTAACTTGCCAGTGGCGAAAATGGGAATTTGCAGTATTCATGCGCATAAGTCACTGAAGGTTCTCGAAGATAGTTTTTGGATGAAACATGTGTGTACGCAACAGACTAGAATGGTTGCAATATCCAAAAAAATATAAATATATATTTTTTAATAAAGCAACGTACCTACCGATATTGATTATATCAATAAGAACAATTAGTTAAAAATTTATAGACTTAGCTCGTCAATGCTATGCTGGTAAAAATAATTTCGTGTTGAAACTTCCAAGTGATGTTTTGTTTTGCAAACTACGTGTCTTGTAGCTCATATTGGTTATGAAGCCACTTTGCAATTTCTTGAATGCATGACCACAACAATGAACCACCGCGTTATGTATGTAAATGATGAAAGCCACGCTTGCAAGGTTTAAGAAATATATTGAAGTGCACAACAATTCAAGCATTCAATAGATCTGGCTGATTTTTTGTGGAACTAATCTCTCTCTCTCTCTCTCTCTCTCTCTCTCTCTCTCTCTCTCTCTCTCTCTCTCTCTCTCTCTCTCTCTGATTTTATGTCACCCTTAAAATATACATAAAGTGCCCAGAGCTCTCTCTCTCTCTCTCTCTCTCTCTCTCTCTCTCTCTCTCTCTCTCTCTCTCTCTCTCTCTCACTGATTTTATGTCATCCTTGAAATATACATAAAGTTCCCAGCGAAGTCATCTGTATTCGAATGAAATCACATTTACACTTTGCTGCCATTACAATTTTTTTAAGAACTACAGTGTGCCAGTTATATCAGAAATATACTGGTACGTATAGTATTGGCTCTGTAAAATGAAGTCTTAAAGTTGTTTGACACTCAAGGAAGGATTCCTGCCTTATTTCAGCAATGAGATTAATCGTAGTTAACATTTAATTTTCGAGTGATTCTACTCTGAAAAAATAAAATAACGAAAGAATAGCCTACGTACTTGTATAAGGATTTATTCGTATAAATAGATTATTGTATAATTTTGCAGAGATACTGAAATAATTGTATTTAAAATTACATAAAAATCGACACAAAGTTAAATCCGACGAACGATCAGATCCACAAGATTAATCGATGATGTGAAACTGATATCGATCAAACCGTTCTTCACAGTCCCCTTGCGGTGAAATGAATATTTTGAAAATTGTTCCGAGCTATAAACTGTGCGTGCACCGTAGGAGTGAAACCTTCATATACTTCTTGAAAACACAAATATGTAATGTTTTCTTTTCCAAAGTAATTTACGTTGTTGGTTATTCATGCGACATGAACGATGTATTTTGAAACATTTAATTTAACTGTAATTGTTTTAGGGGAAAAATATGTCGCGAAGTCAGAGCGACTTTTATATAGAAGAAACCATGTAGGATTTTATAGCTTAACCGAAATTGCCTATGGTAAGAAATACACATTAATCTTAGCTCCCTAATGGTCTACCATCGGTGTTTTCCCATTGTTCAAGTCAGTGTGTTTAAAAAAAAAGAGCTCGTAAATTCGATTCCCTTTTAACATTTCCTGTCTTTAGTTGGTTTTTTAGTGTATCAATTGAGTAAGGTAGTGCAAGTTGTGCGTAGTATTTCAAGTACTGTGTTATTGCAAATTCTATAATATATTGTAAACCGAGTGAGATATTGCAAGTTATGTGTAGTATTGCAATTTGTGAGATATAAAGTTTTATAAGGTACTATACGCTGATGATATTACTTGTTACTCGAGGTATTACAAACTGTGTGAGGTATCGCAAGCTGTATAAGAGATTGTAAGATGAATTAAGTATCGCAAGTTCTGTGAAGTATTTTAAGTTGTATTAGGTATAGTAAGCTGAGTGGCATATCGTTAGTTCTGAGAATTATTACTAGCTGTGTGAGAGAGCAAGGTTTGTGATGTATTGCCAATTGTAATATACTATAAATTGTATTGGCCTATTGCAAGTTGTATGGGGGTATTGCTGGCTGTGTGAAGAATCACGAGTCATGTGAAGCGTTAGTTAGGTATTCCACCTTGAGTACTGTATTGCATAATGCACCGTTTTCTTTTCTTCCCAGCTGTGTTTACGTCTCCTAACCCCGTTAAAAATAGTGATTATTTTAAATCTCTAACCCCAACTTGACACAGTTAAAGATAAGCCTCGTAGCCAGGGCAGCGCATCCCGAGACTCTTTTGCTACGCGTTTGCAACAATGAGGTCAGTAATGCGAATGTCAGCATTTCTGTGCCACAACTGCTGGGTAATAAGCCTTCTGCAGTAGAAAGTAATGAGGGTAGAGGGGGAGAGATTTCACTTTATTAGACAACTTAATTGACTGCAGAAAAGATAATGGGGTAATGAACCAGTAAGAGCTTAAGTGGAGGGATTACCATCATAGGGTGTGATAGTTTGTCTATTTTAATTAGGAATCACCACAATCCATGTTTCACTTTGAAAACTGGAATACCGAAAAACACCGGGGACGACCACATGTCAATTTACGTAACTGGGTTGAGATAAAACAACAGGTAAATAAAAACCTTTGTTGCTCGTTTGAAGGACACGGAGATTCTCTACAATTTTAGTTTTATGGTGTGTGGGTATTTTCTTGATATTGGCAGCACAGATACTTCTTATTCAACGACCATACCGACAAGCTACCCACTATGGCAAACCAATAATCCTGAGGACAAGCGTTGAACTCGTTAAATTGGTCATTAAGATTACGGTTGCAAAAGTTTACGGTTATTGCAGACTTGCTGCAAATCTTCCTTGATATATTTTATTGGAATCTGCTCCCAATTAGTTGTAAATCTACTTCGATTGTTTGGAGAGAGAGAGAGAGAGAGCTTTGAAGCTTTTTTCATCTTCCTTTATTCCACCTGTAGTTTTATCCAAGACCTTGACGTAGGGAGGCCATTTGTAATTCACCCTTTTATAATTATTGTATAAATATTTTGCGTTTGCAATTTCGGCCTCTGTAGTGAAATCGACAATTTTGTTATTGGTGCCTCTCAAATGTTTACTTTTACTTTTCGCTGCTGAAAGGGTTTAGATGTATAGGATTCCTTTTTCATTGTAGCGTTTAGACGTGTGTGCTTCCCTTTCGCTCTTGTTATCCCCCAAATGTTTAGGATTGCCTTTCACCCCTGATATCGTTTACACGTATTTGCTCCATTTTGCTTAGATGGCGTTATAGGGAGGGGGGGGGGGGCTTAAGTTTCATAAGGCATGAGTTTAGTAGATGCAAGCCTAAGCAACTTTCTGGACTGGGTTTACGCGAATGGCAATTAGTGAGTGACCAGAGTGCCAATTGAGTGAACGAGTGAGTGGATGAGTTTAGTTATGATATTCCAAAACTGTTATTAGAGTCGACGGAGATGTGGTGTATCCGGAAACACACACACATACACACAAAGAGAATTCTAAACCTTTTTTCAGCTTAGATAAGAAAAGAATTCGTCTCTTAATCTGTCCAGCACCAGGACTTTCTATTGCTACAAGTCACCTTTGTCATGGATGAATTCTCATTTCTCTTCTATTAGTCGGAAGTAAAAGTAGGCACTCCAGAAGAGGCCAGTTACATGAAATACGGATATGATAATTATTTCTAGTGCCTGAAGGATAGTGCCAAGGAAAAGTAAGAACAGTTGAGATTCATCATGAACGGCATTGGGAAATTAACCTATGAGAGAGCTGGTTATTCATGCAAAAAGTGTGCAAAATTAGAAGGCTGAACTTATAATTTCTTGATCTTTCGTGATAGCATTTAAGAAATCGTAAGAATTACTAGCTTTTACATATCTCATACTTTTGCAAAATGAAAAAGTAAATGAAAAAATAAATTTGTGAGATCAATATTAGAAATTTATCGATACAAGGAAGTTATGATAAGAAATATGTGATATTGAATTCTTAGCACAAAAAAAAAAAAAAAAAAAAAAAAAAAAAGGAAACATTGAAGTTATTTTGAAACTCCATCATAGGGATGTGTTTATTTTTCGACAGAACTTCCTTATTGCAATCTATCCGTCGTTTTTCCTTGAGTCTCTTCGCCGGAGAAACGTGTGCTGTCTGGCACGCAAGGCCGACGTATAGACGAAAAACAAGGGTTGAAGGGCTGACCTTCCTTCAAGTGTTATTCATAGAGAAGGGTTGCTTAAACCCTTTGCTATGAAAGTCGCTTCCCTTTTGCTCCGTGAGATGGGGGAAGCAACGGTGGAAACGGCTATATTGACTACGGATGTCGTAACTGGTCGGAGCCTTCGTCACGACCTCTCCCTTTTTGTTACCTTTATCATCCGTTCGTATATTTTATTTACCTTCTTTATATTCCTCTCCTTTTTCAGTTTATTTACGTAATACATGTCTCTTTATTCCAGCTTTACCTCCAGTTTTATTTGATTTAATTTCTATGTACATGTCTCTTTATTCCTGCTTTACCTCCAGTTTTATTTGATTTAATTTCTATGTAGTTATTTCGTCTACCCTCATATCTCTTCCTCATTTTTTTTTATTCCCACACTAAAAAAAACAAGTAAAATTCCCTTACCGACGAACCTTCTGGTGAAGAAAAAAAAATACCTTGACCCTGAAGAAATAATTCTCTTAGTTTCTGACGAGTTCTTGCGTCACACCTGTCTCTACCTCGCATTAGGAAACATGTGAGGCTATATGCTGAGTGTCCTGTTATTACCTTTCACATTATCTATTTGTATTCCCAGACCTTGTCACGAATTACCTTACATAAAAATCAGGCTTTCTCTGTGATAATATAGGGGTTTTTATGTATTTAGAATCCTAGGCATACATTACAACCTTCCTTACATTTTTTGTGTATACTATATATATATATATATATATATATATATATATATATATATATATATATATATATATATATATATATATATACATACATACATACATACATACATACAATACATACATACATACATACATACATACATATATATATATATATATATATATATATATATATATATATATATATATATACATATATATCAATAAATTTCTACCTCATACTTGGGATCGAACGCTAGCCCCTTCCAATGAAAGGCCAGGTCGAAACCTTTCATTGGAAGGGGCTAGCGCTCGATCCCAAGTATGAGGTATAAATTTATTTCTATTTGAACACGATGTTGTGTTGATATTTATCCATATATATATATATATATATATATATATATATATATATATATATATATATATATATATATATATATATATATATATATATATATATATATGTATGTATAATGTTTATATATATACATACATACAAATTCAATATTTATTGGATTTACGTTGTAGAGCCATCCGTTGTTAGGGGGAAACTGCTAAATGCTGATATTTTGATGAGAAATGAATTGGTAGGTGTTTGGTCTTACACAAACGCAACATATAAGGCCTGGTGCGTAATTATGGACGGACCATCATGACCTACCAACAGTCAATTTTCGTTGGGCACATCAGTACTTGAATTCAACTAGCTGTTGATGTATGCTATTAAGGTGTTATTTTCAGTCTCATCTGATGTGAAGTATTTGTTTTCTATTGTTGAGGATACTGTAAACGGTTAATGGAATAAACTGTTACTTTAAAAAATAGAATATAGATGTTTGTTTTAAAAGAAATAGTTGTAATATGGTAATATGTATCAACTTTTTTATCGCGGATAACATTCTTCGGCCAACTTCTAAATAACCAAAGCTGGTGAATTAACATTATTAAATAAGTAATTACCGTCACTTTGAAAGTTAGCAATATCAGAATGTTTTGAACTAAGTCGTTAATGAACATTGCATAGTGTGCAAGTGCGGTTTTACGTACATCAGTAGTTTGTGCATACAAAAACAGGAAAAATGTTAAAGAGATGGTTTGATTACACATGATTACGGAAATACTCTGATTTTTATTTTTATTTTATTTTAATCGATTGCAGCTGTTTGAGCTGTCTGGTTTACCCCCTAGAAAGAAATGTTAGATTTTTTTTCTTGTTAGTTTCCAACCATTTCAGCACATGATGCAAAGAAATAACCATACATTTCAAATGGCAGACAAGTAAGAAGCTCTTTACTCTTTCATTCTTTGATAGTTTTCAGTTTAGCCGAACGTATTTGAATGGAGATGGTATGGAAAGATCAGGGAGGGTATTTTGAAACAGAACTTATATGAAATGGTTCAGACTCAGGGAACTTTTTTCAAGGGAAAATGTGGAATAAAATAAGGCAGGACTATAGTAGAAACGCAGCGCCAATAGATTATAGGAATTTTATTAAGACTTGAATTGAGTGTTGTTGCACTGAAAAAAAATGTGTTCAATAAAGTCTCCAGACAATCAGCATAAAACGGGTTTTCCTTGAAGAGAAAGAAATTGTATGTCGTTAAAAAGTCTTCTTTTCTTCGGTTAGGTAAAGATAATTTTATCCAACAAAGAGAATTGTTGTGTGATTTCTATCAAGAATCCACAAAAAAAAAAAAAAAAAAAAAAAAAAAAACACTTACGTAATCTATGGCAGTGCGTTCTTGTAATCGTCAATATATTTTATTCTTTATTTATTTCTCTCTGAAGATATTAATGGAAGTGAGTACCAGTTCCCATATAATTAATTGCATTGGAATGATTAGGGTAATAATTGGTACGTATCACAGGCTCATTATATAACCTAAGGCGTAGAAATTTAAAGGGCTCCTTACGACTGTTTACAGGAACCATGTGGGTACTTGACTTTGATTACTTCCCGCTTTTTTTTATTTACTGTGGCGTCTTTGGTACTAGACTTATTTTATTTCGTTTCATGGACAGTCAAGCATGCAGCTTTATAACTTGTTTATTTGTTTAGTTTCCTTAGATTGCGCAAGTAAGTATATCTTTTTAGTTAAATGGAGACGTAATGTTGTACATGACGTACCCCTAGGAGAAACTAATCAAAGGCAGTCGCAAATACCTCTAGTCGTGTAAAAAAAAAAAAAAAAAAAAAAAAAATCCTTTGTAGTGCATAAACAAGATTTACGAAACTACACAAATAGGATAATCCGGAGCAATCGTGGCGGATATCCTTACTTAGGATGTAGCAGCAGGACAATTGAGCAACATTGGTCTGACAGTCGTGGCATGACGCAAGTTACGGAAAGTAACCAGTTGGGAGATGGACAGGAATTTTCATTTAGTTGGTGGATTTTTTCCTTTTCCGAGCATATAACCCGGAAACTCGACTTGACATTTGTGTGGGAGTTACGTTATATCAGTCTTCAGTCCACATTAAAGCTACGGCAACTCAATACCTACTAACAACTCCGACTCTCTTTCTGTCACCCTTGCATTTAGATCTCTTAGCACAACACTATTCTAATTGGTGCAGTTGTGTCACAATCTGAAGTAGTTACGTAGGCAGTACTTGGTTTTGTCTGTCCGGTATGTAATCATTTTGTGCTGTCGGTAGAAGGGGTGTGTGTTGAACGTGGTTGGGGGTCTAGGATGTTATTGTTCTTCATCCTGCTTCAGTTGGCATACGAAAAGAGTCCTATTGACTGCCTTTGTCACTATGGGGGCAGATGTCTTCTGCAGTTCATTTCCTCCTTGATTTTTTTGTCAGTTACCCTGGGAGTTTTCTTTAGTGCATGTATTGGGTCCGTTTTATTCATAAATATTTCTTGTGTTTATAGGATTATGAGGAGACTGACAGTATATTTAGGTGTATGCGTAGGGGAGGGATCACTTTGAAAGTTGTACGTTGGCAAGAGAAGTAATGCTTTGGGAACGTAAAACACACACACACACACACACATATATATATATATATATATGTGTGTGTGTGTATATATATATATATATATATATACATGTATCTGTTGGCCATTGTTTATGTACTGAGTCTCAAATTTGGTTAGACAGAATGAATCTTTCCGTCTCCAATTCTGTTTCTATTTCTGATTTCTAAGTTTATCTTCGTGAAAAGTCACTAATAATGTAGATCTCCTAAGCAGGAGTTAGGGAGGTTCCAGTCAAGTGGTCCCCCACTTGCATGATTATAGGTATATAAAAGAGACGTCATAGATGTCAAGTAATTGTTTATTTTTATATTTTCAATGTATATATTACAGTTTGTGGTAAAGTACAATTAATGAGCCTCCCTAGATATATTATATATGTAACATTGATATGCATTGCTGACCCAGTAACGTGCATCATTGTCGTGAACGATCTCATCGTATTAGACTTTCGTCTGGAGAGAGCACGCTTTTGTATTCCTCTCTAATGTAAAGCACTTAGTTGATAAGAACCTACATTTAAGAAGTCAGTTTTGTATATACTACAGTGGAGCATCCAGAGGATATTAACAAAATTACAATGATAGCATATTTTCATATTTTTTCGTGAATAATTTAACAAATGGAGTTATATTTTCATATCTGTTATGGCTTTTGGTTATTTGCTCAGCTACTGTAGGTGCATTGAATTGATTGAGAAATTTATTTTATTTATCGCGTCTTTGGCGGTTATTCCTTAAAGAGAGTTCAAATTGATGCGTTTTAGTTTTTATCTTCGGAAAATTTGCTTCTTCGTAATCATAAGAAAACATAGTCTGTTAAATCATTGAAGAAATGCCTATTGCTGATCAATGAAAAAGCGTTATCCCCATTACTATAATAGTCACTTTTCATTCACGATGAAGTCGCTGAATACCAAAAAAATAATCAACACATAATGACATATTATAATCGGACGTTGATTGCAATTAAAGCCACTCTTACACTCCTTGATTAACCCCCCCCCCTCTCTCTCTCTCTCTCTTCCAACACAGATGCCAAACAAAATATCCCTTTGATGTTTCATACTAATAGTTTTTTTTTTTTTTTTTTCTTTCAATGAATTCTGTAATCTGTAGTTCACAGGGCCAGGTTCCCTCTTGGTTTCCTTCTTTGATACTTGGCCTTCTTCAATAGACATATGGCCTCGGCACTTCTTCGTTATACGATTCATCAGCTTGATCCTGGTACAGTATTTGCTTATACCAACACAACAATACGAATATATTGCCCAATATACTTTTACGTCAGTGACATTCAATGTCTAATAAAAGTATGAGTCTCTCTCTCTCTCTCTCTCTCTCTCTCTCTCTCTCTCTCTCTTTGTTCCCTAGAGTAAACGTCCTATTATTGGTGCTGAGTGAAGGACACGCGAAAAACTTGGGTGTGGTGACATATACATTCATTTACTTGAAAGAACAAAGGAAGTCTACAGCATATCACATTTTCCAAACTTATTTCTACGCCTAATACTCTTGTATGAAATTTACTTATTGGTTGCTTTATTAGGCATTTTCATCTATTTTAGATAGCTCTGTACAAAGGCTCTTCTTGTCAGGTCATTTTGCATATTTTATTCATGCTTAGTTTATCGAGGCTGCTTACATTAATTTTACATTGATTTTATTGGTTAGAGTAAAGTTCAAGTAACATGTATGCTTTTACTGGTAGATAATTATTGATGACTAGCAACTTCCAAAGTTTTTGTTTTCTCCATACGCTTATCGAAGTTAAACACGTCGGTTCGATTTAGAAGCTAAGCAGTTTTATTTTATATCTTGTCATTAGGCCCTTGAGAGTTCCTGAGACAAACTAAGTATCGATTCGTTGTAAGTTTTTCATGTTTACTTTTGGCATCGTTGACAGTTCATATGATGGTGGCCAACACCAGTCTCTCTCTCTCTCTCTCTCTCTCTCTCTCTCTCTCTCCTCTATCGATTACATCAGTGAGTGAAACAGATTTCTGTTAATGAAGTGAATAATGAGAATTACAATTTTTATGTTGAATTTGAGTAAATTATTACCGGTGGAATTGTCTTTGTATGGTGTATATTAATGTGCTGTGCCTATAAAAATATGCGTGTAGGAGGTTAATGCAAAGATTGCTATAAATACCTAACCTACAAGTTTGGGAATACACACACACATATTTATATGTATATATATATATGTATATATATATATATATATATATGTATGTATATGTATATATATATATATGTATATATATATGTATATATACACATATATACATATATATATGTATATATACACATATATATACACACACACACACACACACATATATATATATATATATATACATACACATGTGTGTATATGCATAACGTGTATGGAGAGCTAAAAAGCGACCTTGGGAGTTTCAAGGATTTTCACCTTGAAAAGGACTGGAGTCCAATACCGTCAGAAATGGCCTTATGCTCATTATGACAGCACATTCTCCTCTTATTCTTAGGGTAATTCTCTTCATTGAGATTCCTGTCCTGCTCCTGATGCCAAAGCACTAAGAGGCGCCTGCACATGAAATCTCGCAGTTGTTGAAGAGCCTTCACGCATGAGAAATTATTACTATTTTTAATATTTCAATAATGTGTATGAACAACATTTATTCAGGCAACTGTCATCGTAAGAGCTACTTTGGTTAAGTTTGTGTTTCTTTGGAAGAATAAAGAAACTTATTGTGTCAGCTATTTGTTCTCAAGAAAAATGATCTGTGAAGAAGCATCGGTTAAGGAAGTTTCACCTTGTGAAATTTTGTGCAGCCTCTTTTTATTGTCATTTCTTTTTTATCGATGTTTAAATGCTTTGCAACTGGACATCATCCTTGTCAATCTTAGTGGCATACAAGAACCCTTAAATTTTTAAGTTTTATTTCTATATAAACTTTGGATACTAGTTAAATGTAATGTTGTAAAGAAGTGGTTGTGAGATCATTTAGGCTCGACTTGGAAAAATACTATAACCATCGCTTCAAAGCTGTATTTTACCAGCTTTACTCCACTCTTTGAATACGTTTACGGGTGCCGAAGTCCGCTGAAAATGCAAATTTCGTAATGTTGATTAATATTTTGAGAGTTGGTGCACTCATTCTCTAGAATTGAGTGGAGTGTCCCCCTCCATCTAACGGTCTGGAAAATTCTAGATTCTGAATGTAATCCCAAAACTACCACTCGGTCAAAATAGATAAACATCACTTCCATCTTGCCTACGAAGGAAATGTCAGAATGTCAAGGGCTATAGACCTTGGTCAGAACCAGCCCAGTTAGTAGTGACTCAGACCTGCTAATAATCAAAACATATTTGTTTTGGATATGGCGTCAATGCAGTTTGGCTATCATATCAACGCCAATGGAGTCTTAAGACAGATAACTTGATATGCTTCCCAGGCACCCAAATTTTCAGCAAAATTTTGGCGCGCTGTTATTGTACAAGTCTCATTCCGTCATGGTAAAACTGCAGGGTTTCTCCATCAGTTTTATCTCTGCCAAATGGCCTCCCAAGCCCCAGCACCGAACCATATGGCCCAAATCCAATCCAATTTTCATCATTCTTAAAAAGAAATTAAGGTTATTAGTATAAAAAACATGAATGACAAATTTACTATAGCCGTCATTATTTTTGGTTTGGAGGTTGTCGAAGAAGATAAAAAATAAACATTTGCGTAGTATACTGCCATGTCCAAAATCTATTAATGTGGCGTATAAAGAAATAGAGGTACGCTGATAGATAGATTCATCTCAAGGGGATATTCCTGGCATTTTCCCTATATAAACATAACAGGTGGTTGAGTCTGTTTGCTTATGCAAGATATCTATTTTGAATGTTTGGCTTTGCTTCATCCGAGGTCGTTTTTGGCAGTTGGCATTGAATCTCGAGTTTAAATTTGGAAAAAAACAACTGTGAAGGCGGTGTCTAGGTTCGAATATTAATATACTGAATAGTATAAATAAGTACGAGTTTTCCGCTCTTAATGTGTTTATTTTCGTTGAATATTAGACTCGTTAGGAACTGTAAACGTTTTGGCTAAATAGTAAAAATCTCTTATCTCTTTCTTTTAGCTCCACCTAGATTCAATGCAGATTTCAGCTCCGTTAATATGATTCATTTCTATTATCATGTCTGAAGCGTTTCAGGAATATAGCACGTGTAAAACATCATAACTATTTGATGCTCACCCACCCAAAACACTCCCAGATTTACACAACACGCATACTCAGTACCCTCTCCCCACCCAGGGTTGCTTACAACGAACACAATCAGGGACTCAGATGGTACCCATTATAATTCTGTGAGATGAGAGGAGTAATGGGTGGTAAGATGTCTCTATGTTTCATTTTCTCTTAATACTTGATGTATTTCAACCCCGCCTATTTTGAATTCATTTGTATCATCAATTAAAAATCTTTGATTGAATAGATTTTTTAAAAATTTAGATTTATTTTTTTAGAAATTATACAAACTGCAGAAAAATATTTTGATCTACCGTAGGGGCTATTCTTTGAGTGTCTAGCTTAAGTTTGTTTTTGTCTTTATCTATCATGTACTTAAAATCACTACGATGTAAATGGTTGGTACAGTTTTGATGCTAAATTACATATGTGCGCTCCATCAAGTGTTATTTGTTAGTGAAGAGGTTTTTTCAGAAATAACGTTTTTCTATTGTTTTTGTTTTTTCATTGTAATTCTATGCTATTTTGACTTTTAGCTGCAGAGAAATAAACTCTTGTTTGGGAATAATAAGTAATTTACATTGCCCAAAGGGCAAAATATTCACATTGGTGAAAACTTTGAAGGACACGTTCTCTTTATTAGCTTGTCTACAGCACCGTGCTTAATTTGACATAGTTATCCTAAACAAAGTTCTTCTTTACATCTTGTCTAGAACGATTTTTGTTAATGATTACAATACGAGGAAACGACAGCGATTAACGCCTTTTCATCCCTGATCTTGCCTTACCTGTGAAGGCCGCCCTCTGTCTCGAATGGATGATTCACAAAAGCTGCTTCGAGCAGCAAACTGGATTATGTGCATTTGCAGATTCTCTTCATTCTTCTTTAATTTGTATTCTCTCTCTCTCTCTCTCTCTCTCTCTCTCTCTCTCTCTCTCTCTGATAATAAAGTAGATTGTTTCTTCCATGAGATACACTACTGTATGACTGCATCTGCGCAAATTAAATTTTATTGTCTTTGTTTTAAAGTTTATTGTATAGAATATCATGACACTTTACAGTTTAACATCCTCGACGCTTAGGCGGTCTCGAATGATTTTGTGTGTAATATATATATATATATATATATGTGTGTGTGTGTGTGTGTGGGTGTGAGTGTGTGTCTATATATATATATATATATATATAATATATACATATGTGTATATATATATATATATATATGTATGTATGTATGTATGTATTGTGTGTGCTTCAAGGTCACTGGATACCGTATGACGTTATTCGTTGCAAAAGCCACCAAGAAGTAAATAAAAAGACAAAGGTAGCAAGCGCTTTCGTATATCTTCAATATATTTTCGAGGTACAATGGTAATCACAGTAATAGTTACCCTAAAATATAGAAAAAAACATTCCAACAGTAATAGTTTTCGACATACGATACAGCTATAAATTTAAATGCATATGGTTAAAAATGTCTTAACAGACACTGCAAATGGCACTAGGGTAAAAATATTTGTTTAGCAATAAAATCCTCATTATACACACTTTTGCTGACTTTTTTTTTGTATAAAAGTAGAAAATAGTATTACGGCTAGTTATGTTGTTACAATATAATAATTCAGCATTTGAATATTCCCAGTCTATCGCTTGGTTAAAATTAGTAATGTAAAAATAACCCTTTCAGTATTGTCCTGTCCTAACAATGTGTTTTTTATAGTGGAAAGACATTTTCCCTATTTTTTAATGTAAGAATGGATGCAAATTTTACATGGAATGTATATGCAACTTGCTGATCAAAATACTTTTCAGTGTCTGAAAAACGAAAAATTACATTTATATAAAAAGTTTTACAAAATTGAGGTATATTCTTCAATTATTAGAATGTGTTTTGGCCTTTTGCAAAACCCAGTTTATTAAATATTTTGATGGTTTTACTAAGTTCATCACCGTATCTCGAAAATGTATTGAATATACGGAAGCGTTTGGTACTTTCACCATCTTATTTACTTTCCGGTAGTTTTTGCAACACACACACACACACACACACACACACACACATATATATATATATATATATATTGTGTTTATTCATTATTTATTTATTTATTTATATCTGTATGTATATATTCCTTCGTGAGAAACGAAAACCTTTATATGGCAGAAAAGAAAAGTTATCATTGCAGTTATCTTCTTTAAATTTAAATTTCGTTGCAGCAAAGCCTCGAACTTATCCCCTTTACCTCTTTTCTAATAAAACAGGAACGCAAATGGAACAAGAACGAGCGTCAGCGGTTTCGCGAGGAGGCCGAGATGTTGAAGGGCCTCCAGCATCCCAACATCGTGAGATTTTACGACTACTGGGAAGTTCACAGTGCCAAGAGGCGATGCATCGTCCTCGTCACAGAACTCATGACATCTGGCACCCTGAAGCAGTAAGTGTCCAATTTGTATCATCACTCTGCTGTTACGGTTACTACTACCACTATTAGTACTACTGCTGCCGCTACTAAACATACTACCCATAATATTATTATCATTGTTGTTGATTATGTTATTATTACTTCTTACTTGAGTGGGGAAACGGTCTTGATTTTATGATTATTACGAATAATTATACTGTGTTACGTCTTGCTTTTATCCCCATTTATAAAAAAGCAATTTAATCTATAATTAGTATATCAATTAAATTGTTTAATATCTAGTTGCTTTTGGAATGGTTGCATCTTAGATTCTGTCATATTTTTATTCTTTTCCTGTGGAGACTTAGTATATATATATATATGTATAAAAAAAATTTAGACCTTTTTTTAAGGAACCATGTGGCACTTGTTATGAAATGATAAGCTACTTGTAGAATAATGTAACAATAATGTATTAGAACGTTCTGCTTAAGTGTATGCTAAATGCATTTAAACGAACCACAAAGTTTTCGTTGCTGGAAAATGCTGTTTTTTCTTGAATAAAATTCTTTATTTGTGCTAGTGCTCTTAAGATTAGGTTTCCCGAGTTAGGTAATGACTGGGCCGCGTCAGGTGGGAAATAGAGATGACTGCACAATTTTACGAGACCAGACAAGGGCTCAAGTTGCCTATATTCTCTTGTCACTAGGTTAAGACAAGCTGAAAAAAGTA
>NC_090751.1:16145383-16175383 GCF_036898095.1 Palaemon carinicauda
TGTGGGAAGGGAGCAGACAAAGGTTCAAGTGCAGAATGTCAATCAAGACCAAAGATTAGGATATTCCTTCCAGTCTCTATCCCAGCCAACTAGTCCTTTACCTACGAGAAAATACAATTGTCAGGCATCTGTTTGTAAGACTCAAGTTCATTGTACTACAACTGTTCAATCCTCACCGGAACCTGTAAACATTCCTATAAGAAAATACTTTTACATGCCACATGGCTATATTTTGCTGTCGCCTGTTTCACCATTTGCACCGGTTTATGATCCTGTTGATAAGAATACATTTGAATCCAGCACCATAACTTCTAGTATGGCTGAGGTGTATGGCATTGAGTATCATGAGGTACATGCCCCACCACAAAACATGAATTGCCAGAATAGTGGCACATTATTTCCATACCCAAATGTTTGGCCACCAGTAGATGCTCAATTAGAAGTAGATGAAGAGAACAATCCTTTACCAGTTAGATATGGGCCACCTCCGATTAGATGTGAAAGTACATATTCTAGTAGGTCTGACAGCTCTGGACACCCCTGTAAATTATCACCTTCATCTGGAAGAAGTCGACCAAGAAATATCCCTCATAATGACCATGTGCAACCTCTATCATATCCTAATACACCTTGCAATAAAACTACACCACATTCAAGTAGATCTGTAAGCCCAAGCATTTTTCAGCCTTATTCTTCAAACCATCATTCTCCTGGTTCATCAGAATATGAACATTTGCCTTGGCAGTTACCTGGGAATTGCTGTCGTCGGCATTCAGACTTTCAAGGAGGATCTTCTGACTACCATTTGAAACCACAAGAAGTGAGGAATTTATCCTCTCCAAGCAATACATCTGTCCCAATTATTCACTTGTCACACTCGTATAACAGCGATGATACACAAAGTAACATTTCAAGTTTGCACTCAAGTTCATGCCAGTGTTCCCAGTGTATAGACAGTATTTCACCTCCTAGTCCACAAAAAAGTCCAAGAAAAAATTGGTCTCTGAGGAAATTTCTTTTAGATCGTATGCTTGCATCTAGTCCTCATTCCAGTTTGGGTTCAACTGCCAGCATGGGCTCAAGAGGATCTGTTGGAGATATGTAGGATATCTTTTATGCACCAGTATATATTATGATTAATTGAAATTTTTAATGAATTTTCTTCAGATTTTTTTTTTTTTTTTTTTTTCAAATTCCTTGATTTCACTTCCATCTCTATTGTTTTTCTTTTTAATTCTAGACCAACTGTGAAAGACCTTCTGAACCATGAGTTCTTTCAAGAAGACACTGGAATCAAAGTTGACCTCACCAATAAGGAAGAAGCTTTGCAAAGTGACTCTGGAAATGTGACGCTAAGGTATATGATAGATAAGAAAACAAAGATAATTTTTTCGTGGGATATTGATTATATTTTGCGTTTAATGTGTCCTGGCAGTATTGAACATCCTCATTTTAGTATTTTGAAGACTTATACAGTATGTAAGAAATTAACCTTACTTGTTTTCATTACAGATTACGTGTAGTTGACCCCAAGAAACGCAAAGACAAACACAAAGAGAATGAAGCTATCCAGTTTGACTTTGATATCAACAATGATAATCCAGATAAAATTGCAGAGGGCATGGTAAGGGTCAATTTTTATCTGCTAGTCACTTTTTGTCTTTTATTTCAGGAGGCAGTAAAGTTAAATGAGTTGTTTCCTTACAGTGATACATAGGTCTTGATTTTATTGTACACTTTTACTTTTTTTAATATAGTAATTAATTCTATTCTTCTTCAGGTGAAAATGGGCTGGATATTTGAGGAAGATGAAAAGACTGTGGCAAGGATGATAGCAAGTCAGATTAGCAATTTAACAAGAGAAAGAGAAGAGCGTCGCAAGAAGGAGGTTGTAGAAAAAGAGAAGCAATTGGAAGAGCAGCAGCTTCAACAACAAAGTTTGCAGCAGGCTCCAATTCAGGAGATTGCTTCTCAGCAACAGCAGGAGCAATCATTGCAACCATCTCAACTTCAGCCCCAGACTCCTCAACCTGTTCAGCCTTCTCAGCCAATGCAACCTCAACCAACCCAACAGCTGCCGCCACAACAAATGCAGCAGCAGCCACCACAGCAAATGCAGCAGCAGCCACCGCAGCAAATGCAGCAGCAGCCACCGCAGCAAATGCATCAGCAACAACCACAGCAAATGCAACAACAGCAGATGCAGCAGCAGCCACAACAGATGCAGCAGCCGCAACAGCAAATGCAGCAACAGCCACCACAGCAAATGCAACAACAGCCACCACAGCAAATGCAGCAGCAACCACCACAGCAAATGCAGCAGCAACCTCCACAGCAAATGCAGCAGCATCCATCACAACAAATGCAGCAGCAACCACCACAGCAAATGCAGCAGCAGCCACCTCAACAAATTCAGCAGCAGCCACCACAACAAATGCAGCAGCAACCACCTCAGCAAATGCAACAGCAGCCACCGCAGCAAATGCAGCAGCAGCCACCACAACAAATGCAGCAGCAGCCACCACAGCAAATGCAGCAGCAGCCACCACAGCAAATGCAGCAGCAGCCACCACAGCAAATACAGCAGCAACAACCACAACAAATGCAGCAGCAGGTACCACAGCAAATGCAGCAGCAGCCACAACAAATACAACAGACACAACAGCCAATACAACAGACATCCCAGCCAATTCAGCAACCACAGCAAATACAACAACCCCCACAACAGCAGCAACAACAATTCCAGCCACAAGCACCAGTGCAGCAGCAACAACAGGCTGCACCACCCCTACAAACCCAGACTTCTGTACAACCACCACCAGTATCTGTACCCATTCAACAGAGCCAACCACAACGGAGTGTTTCTCTGGACCCGCAGCAGCAGCAGGCACAACCACCGCAACAAACGACACAACAG
The DNA here is from genome assembly GCF_036898095.1 of Palaemon carinicauda. Taxonomy (NCBI): domain Eukaryota; kingdom Metazoa; phylum Arthropoda; class Malacostraca; order Decapoda; family Palaemonidae; genus Palaemon; species Palaemon carinicauda. Next base: position 16,148,301 of record NC_090751.1, read on the forward strand.
GTGCAGCCAAAGCAGGATCTTCAGCAGCAGATAGTCGCTGAAGTAGTTCCTCAGGAACAGCAAGGTATTGTTTTAGTTCCTGTGATAATTTTGGTAATTGAGTTTAACCTCTTAATGGAAGCTTTAGACCAGATTTTCATATTATTGTTATTTTTTTTATCTCAAATTTAGGGAAATTCTTTTAATGAGAGTTTTCACCACTTAATTTTTGCAATTATTCATTTGAAAATATAATTTCATAAATCACATACATTATATGTGTGTATTTCCAAATCAAAAACAATCAATATTGTGATAAAAAGCTATGACCATAACTAATAATATCTAATACCCTTTTAAGTGGCTGCTCTTAATTACTGTACTGGGATACAGTACGGTATCACTGATCAATGAAAACATGGTCAGCATTCTACAAAAATTCCCGACTTGTGAATATGAGAGGATATCAAAATTTTAATCAAACAAGATACATTAACCATTGGATTTTCATCTCTGTAATCCTTACAGTATGATAGTAATTTTCTTCCTCTAACAAGTTTCACTAGTTAAAGTGCAGGTTAACAATTGATTGATTATCAATGAAAGCTATTTTTTATTCATAAAAGATTATAAAATAAAATTTAAATTTTCATTTTAGGTGAAAATGTAAGAGAAAGTGGCTACTATACCTTGACCCCGGGTAGTGAAGTCCAGCAGACAATTGCTCAGGTACTGTATAGATTTGTATTGCTCCTTTAAAATTCATGTATTTCAGAAACTTCTAAATTGAAGGTTTGTAGAATTTAATTTAAGCTCTCAAGTACATACACATAACTCCTTTTTCTACTATTGAAGCAACAGCATATATTTTTATTAGTACCAAATCACATAAGATTGGTATTAAATGCTGCTATATTTTCAATTTATATTTGACATGGATCAGAATTGACAAAAGAGTAGCTGTATGTTAGATCCATGTATTGTACTTAAAACTAATTTTGTCTTCTTTTCAGGAGGGGTCATTTTATGCTTCCAGCTATGGCTATGGCAATTACCAAAGTAGTTCATCCCAATACCAGCCAGTCAGTGTTGGTTTTCAGTCACAGGCCCATTATCCACAAGCTGGTACTACCGTAGTGTCAGTATCACAAGCATACATACCAACGAGTGGTTATCAACAAGTTCAACAGCCTGCGGCTCAACAGCCAACTTCTGTTCCTGTTCCTCAGCCTTCAACCCAGCAGGTAGATCAGCCACATCCTGATTATTACAGTAGTATAAGTTCTCAAGTGTGTGGTAGTACTGCAGGTGCTACTGCTTTAATCACATCACAGTACCCCGGGGTAATTCCTCAGTCGCAGGTTTTAACATCTCAGGGAGTTATGATTGGTTCTCCTCCAGTGGGAATAGGTACACAGACTTTGAATGTCCTTAGCCATCCTGTCGTCATGGCTTCATTGCCTATGGTGGTGCCTTCTGTGCCTTCTGCAGCAGCAATTATGTCTCAACAACCAGCTGCTGCTGCAGTAGTTATATCACAACCTTCAGCAGCTGTCATGTCACAGCCATCTGTTGGGGTCATTGCCAGTCAGCCAACTGGAATTACGTCACAAACACCAATTCTTGCCCCTCAGTCTGTGCTTCTACCACCACAGCCAACGACTCTTATGTCCCAACCACAGCCTACATTAATATCATCACAGCCAGTAATGATGTCTTCTCAAGCTCCCATACTTCATCCTCAGTCACAAGCAATTTATTCTGGTGCATCATCAACACACATTGTAGGATCAGAAACGCAATGTGTTATTCCCTCAGCAGTTGTGGGTCAACCTCCAGCAGTGGTAACGCAGCTTCCAACAATGGTATCGCAACCCCCAGCTGTAGGGCCTCAACCAGTTGTACCCATACAGCCTATATCAACACAACCTCAACCTATCATTCCACCTGTTGCCAGTGGGGCAGGTATATTGATACCGGGCAGCATTCCACAGGTTATTCCAACTGTATCGTCACAGTCTGGATTGTTACCCTCACAGGTTCCAGTTCCATCATCAGCGGTTTGTGCACATGTCCCAGCATCAGTGATATCAGAAACAGTTCCTTCTGGTGTGCCTGGAGATGTAACCTTTCCAGCTAAAGCTATACTGCAGAGAACTACTACTGCCTCTGAACTGGCAGCTACAACTGCACAAGTTATATCAACATTGAGTCTTATTCAGTCTCAGCAAACTATTTCACTAACGCAACAGGAAGCCTCAGTGCAGCATGTTGGAGGTATCCCCGCACAACTAGGAAGTGCGTCTACACAGCCAGCAATCTTACAGTGTCAGCCATCCTTAGTTCCTTCAATTCCAGGAGTAGTCTCATCTGTAACGGCCATTGGAACTTCTCGGTCAACTACTGGAATCACCAGCGATGCAAGTCAGGTGCAGTTTCGTGTGCGGCCGCCGCATCTTGTCATCCCATATCATTCTAATTTTATATTTTCTGCATCCAGCCATGTGGCACGTGTTGAAACAAATTTAACACCTCCAACATTGCAACCTCCTCCCCATTATTCTCAACCTCCCCTTATGTATCAGACCTCGGTCCCCTCTCCTCCCAGAAGTGGTATCCTCCCTGCCTTCCTCCAGCACCGTAACATCCTCCCCTCTGTATTTTTCCCCCCTGAATTCTCAGCAGCCATGATGAGTGGGGTAGCACCAAAAATGGGTGAAGCTATGGGCGAGCCACAGCATCAGTTGTTTGACAAAGCAACAGACAGTGTAAGTTTTTAGCTCAACCTATTGAAACAGCACAGCAGCTATGGCTTTCAGGGAATATATATACATAATAGGATTGTGAAGTAGGTATTTTGCCATGCATTTAGTGGTGCTATAAGTTATAAAAAAAATTTGGAATTGAAAAACAAATACAGTATATAGATTACATTTCATATCTGTTATCCGTCTTGCCTTTTTGGGACAGTTATCTCCCTGACAATTTTGTAGCATTACTCCATGTTATGCTTTTGATAATAAAAATATTCCCATGTAGTGCGGCTTAATTGTATTCTGGTTAGCTTGCTAAAGTAATTGACGTTCTGTTAACAAGAACATTTGTAATTGTTTTGACATTATTGCGGGAAGTGGTTGAGCTTTGAAATTCTTAAATCAAATATTTTTGTACTTTAATTATCGAATAATTAGCCCTAATATCATAAATCTCCCCAAGCCACATCTGCTGATGCATCAGCAAATGCTGTTGCTGCTGCAAGATTCTATTTTACAAAATATTGCACCGAGCTTAAAATTTCATTACCATACTTCTCTTTTCAAAGCTTCCGTTTATTTGATTAAATTATTCAGTGTCATGCTCAAAGTCCTTTAATTTCTTTAATATACCATTTTTACATAATGGATGAGCACAGTTTATGATTTATTTCTAGATGTGGGAGAAAACATCTTTTAGTTGCTTAGGCAAATTTACATTTCCCAATGATGCTCCTGTGCTTGGCCTCCCAATATAAATCACCACTTTGATTGCCAACACCCATTAATCATTATTGCACAGTTGTAAATTCAGAAAAATCTTTTCCCTTCATCCTAGTGCCCCAGGTTTATTGTTTCTCTTGAGTTTTTGGCGTTTCTGATAGCTTTAGGTGTGCTTTGTAGTCGATTTCAGTATCTTGTAATGATGTTAAGTAGAGGGAGGCATGATAGCAGCCTTGTGCATGACTTTCCAGGTTTCCTAGTTGTTATTCCTTATTTTCCAATTTTTCCTTCTCCCAGTATTTAATAGCACATTAAGGCATTACTTTTATGAATAGCGTTTTATCTATTATGATAAGTAGAGAAGTGGTAGCTGTTTATCAAGCGCTGGGAGAAAAGGTAGGACTACTATGTAGAAAGCATTCAAAAAAATTATGTAGATGCTCATTTGACCAAGAATTAGGTTTTTCTGTAGGTTTGTTGTATTGTACTTATCTGAATGTTGTTTAGGCATATTTTGTATTTTTTGCGTACTGCTTAATTTAGCATTGAAAAGTACCACAATATTTTTGTACAGTATTTTTCAGATAATGTTACACATTTACTAGATTTGTAAAATGCATTTTGGAAAATTTAGATGACATTAAGCTTTAGCACCAGCCTAAGGATTTTTCAGAAGCATACTAGAGGAGAGAGAGTTAGAAACTTCGCTGTATGGAAACCTGTTGCTCATTTACCGAGGATTTATGTTGGGGGTGTTAACTTAAAAATCGTGAAGAAGAAATGCATAATGTTTGTCTTTTTTTTAAATTCTTAAAATTACTGCTTCTTTCGTTTGACCTAAACACTTATGATCATGTTAAGCTGAACAGTCCTCATAAATTGAAGAAGCATATCTATTAATATACTGTAACCTCTTTAGGAATGCTCCATACCTATGACAGTTTCTGACATTTGACCAATCTGTCTAACTTTTTAGCCTTTTATTATGTTTCATTTGCAAATTTTAACATTATATTAGTTACTTTACCAAAGGAGAGAGATTGTTTTATTGATTAGATTGAACTTTTAATGGACTGTCATTGTAGCTTCTTATAACTTGAGTTTCATTTTTACTTGCTTGTATTTTATGAAATTAGGAATACTTTTTTATTTGGCCACTGAATTTTGCTCAGATTTTTCCTTTGAATGATATTGATTTGCCATTACAGTACTGTGCGTCTGACTATTTATAGAACTCCAGTACTGTATATATCACCCAAAAATGGGCACTCATGACTTGAACTTTCTTCCTCTGACGAATTCTCATTTTTTCTGTTTTGTTTAATGATTGTTTATAAGATTTTTCTAGAATTACTTAGTTTTTGTTTTTAAGTTGGTGGTATTTAGATGTGATTATTCCATTAGTAGGATACAAAGTTAAGAAAAATTGGCAGCAAAATTTCATACATAAATCAAGAATTGAATTCTAATAATCAATTTGACTATAGTTCTGTTATTAGCAAGCTTTATTTTTTCTGAAAGCCTTGAGGAAACTGATCATACATTTTACGGCATTTATAGCATATATTTTTTCATATGCATTGCTTTTTCAGATAATGAATTCATATTTACAGCTAGTAATAAAAAAGGTAGTTTGTCAATTATAATTGATTTCCTATCACTAACTGAGACCAATTCATTTTTACGTATGTTGGCACGTACAAATTACTTAGATTCACTATCTAATACAGTATTAGGATATCCGAGGCATGAGAAATTGCCGTATAATATGGGCCATATATGGGAGTAGCATTCTCTTAGGAATCATTTGGTTGCTGAATTGTCTTTAGGCTGCATCAGGTGTGATTAAAGAAGGAAAATATACCGTATGTGTTTCATCCACAATTACAGTTTTGCATTCCAGCTGTTTAGGCATAAGACAGTTGCGGTTATAGTTTAGTAAAGGTGTCACCAAATGTTAACATAATTTTACTTAATTTGGAATTAGGCATCACTGTGTTTAAAATACCTCATTTTTTTTTTTTTTTTTTTGCATGCCCTAAAGATATATCTACCTCATGTATGACTGATTTGACTTAAAATGGTTTATTGCTAAGACTATTTTTGTGTAGTATAAGCTTAAAATGGTTTATTGCTAAGACTATTTTTGTGTAGTATAAGCTTAGATTTTAATGAGTATGTAAACATGCGTAGTGCAAAATCCTTCCATAACTTAGGAGAAAGATTATATAATTTATCAAGTCTCCATGTTATACAGTACGATATGTTACTGTTGGAAAATTATGCTTTTGTTGTAGCTACAAAAACAGTATTATGCAGCCTTTATCCTAAATGTGTTGGCTCCTTACTATTATAATTTATAACTATTTTTGTTTTTGAAGCATAAGCACTGTTACATTCCTGATTAGATTTTGTTTTATATTAAAGTTACTTTTGTGAAGCATAAAGCATTTTAAGATGGGAAAAATTTTACTTCCTTACCCACTCCCTCAGCTTTTGATCTTTTGGCTCATTTTATCATTGTCATTTTTGTTTTGGGAAGGTATGGTGCTTTGCATGCTGAGGTGGATGTTATTTTTTTTAGTCACCAGAGTTAAATAAGTAATTACTTTTCATATAAGGAATTGTCATGTAATTTACAAATTATGAGTGTCAAGCAGTGAAACTGGGAATATAGCATAATAATTGGTTAGATATTTAACTTCTATCATTAATTCAATTACTTCATCCAACAGCTGGAGAATTCTCCTTCATCGCAGATGCTGACGGATTTGCATTCCCATCTGCTCAACGACAGGTAAGAAAGACCCAAAAGTAGTTTGAAGACTAATCCTTCAGTTCCTGGTTATTATACACGAAAATCCTCAGGTGCTTTCAAATTAGTTTTGTGATGTTGGTTTTGGTTGTTTCTACCTCTTTATCCCCAATTATTTACTTTCTTTCCAAGCCAGATTTTAGTGTGAATAACTTGAATGTTTAATTCCCCAGTTTATGCTCATGGTCATACTTTACCTACTTCTTTGAATATTAACCTGGTCTTTTTATGCAACATAGCTACAAGGGTGAATTGTCATGGCTTGAGTTTTCATTAGTGTGCCATTGCAAACAGCTTGTGAAAGATACATGCCTTTGTTAGTGTCATGAAATTGTTTATTCTGAAGTAGTTTAACCAGACCACAGAGTCGCTTCTAGACTCCTACGGCTGGCCTGAAGGATATGTTTTTGAAATGAAGGGCGAAAATTTTAGCAGATTGTTTAATGGTGATGTGGGAGGAGTCTGAAGGGATTAAATAATAAATGGATAAGTAATTGTATTCTGAAAAGAATTTTTCATTCTGCCTACATTTTTATTACACTAGACATACTGTAGATCGGATGTAATATTGAAATGCTGATTTTTGAAGTTTGGCTGCTAGATTTTTCCCAATCATTTTTTCCTCTCCAGCTGTTAGGTTTCTTCAACACAGACCTCTTAAATGTAATACCTTTTTAGAATTGGCAATTTATCCCCAAATTAATTCAAGTTAACTTGCACCTATAGGCATGGCTCTAGCACTAAATTTGTGAGATATTAGTGAAATCAATTAATTTACAGACATATATATATATATATATATATATATATATATATATATATATATATATATATATATATATATATATATATATATATATATATGTATATGTATATATATATATATATATATATATATATATATATATATATATATATATATATATATATATATATATATATGTATATATATATATATGCATTTTTCTTTGCAATCATTATTTAGGCTTTAGTTTAATCAGAAGTTTCTTTATTCTTAATCTGTATGCTTTCATCATGCTTTTTATGGGAGTTGTAGTTTAGCATGCAGATCTAAGTTTATATGGTCAAAGAATAAACTATGATTATGCATAAATACATGTACAATATAAATTCGATAGCAGCTGAGTATTCTGAAAAAAATTTCTTGTGCACTGTGCAGTAACTGCAGTAATATTTTGTGTCCTTAAATTTTTAATTTTATATTAGACCATATTGGGCGAGTCACAAACAATTAATAATCAGGGAATTTGAGGATGTGTGTTTTGGAAATATTATCATTTAGATCCTCTCTTTATATTTGTTTGGCATATCGAACCATAATGAGTAGTACATTTGAAACATGTAGTTATTTTCATCTTGACTATAATCACGAGTGTACTTTTTAAATAGTAAATATCTTGAAATTTTAGTTTTGTGTCATGATATAAAAAAGTGGAATTTCAGTAATCAAATTTTGTATTTCTATACTCACCTGATGTTCATATTTTTTCTTTCTTGAAGTTTGGCTTATATCGATGTTTACCCCAAAAGTAAAAATTTTTTGATTTCTTGCTTTCGACAGGCTAAGGCCTCTCGCCCAGTGTTGAGACAGTCCAGTGACTAATGGCAATAATCATGGCTTGGGTACACTGTACATGCTTTTATTTCTCAGTCAAAACTAGTCTATCCTCTTGACATCACTAGTCAGCGGGGTTGCTTACATGCTTGCTTGTTAGATTGCTGCAAACGAATGTTGGAACACGGGCTCTTGCGTTTGCAGCCCGTAAGGTCAGTGGGGAGGCTGATGAGAAAGAGAGGAAATTTCAGTGTCTTAAAATATTTATTGATACTTAAGACTTGTCTCTGTCTAATACCTTGGTAAAAAACTACCTTCAAACTAAAGCTTGCTATAACTTGATTCTCCAGATAATGTTCCTAAATACTTATTTATATACTTTATCCAACACTGTGTATTCCAAGTGGAAGAACTAATCATAAAATTAATTGAATTTTCTCAATTAATTGAACAAGTGCACTTAAATTAGACCACATCAACAGCTGCTACTACAGCACTAAAACCACAGCAATCTTTTTAAGCAAACCAGCATTATATAAGATAATGGTTAGGAAATACTGGTATGTTATGGCACTGAGCTGCTGCTAAAACTCTTTCCAAAGAAAGAGTCCTACCAAAAATTATGAGCTGCATTTCTAATAGCATGATCCCTAACCTTCGAGTCTTTCACCTGACTTGGATCCAACTCCTTGTGAATCTCTGTAACCAAAACATTTTTGGACAAAGGGCAGTTTGAAATCCTGACCTCTTCCAAACAAATTAGGAACATTGCCTCATTGAATAATGTTTGCAGTCTTTTCCAAATAATACTTAACAGCTCTCGCGGGACAAATAAATCTATTTTCTAACAGCAGTAACTTCATTTTCTAGAGGTAATTTGAAAGAGTTGTGGCTAACTTTTTTTATAATAATTTTTAGCTCGAGTGTAGGTAAAAAGAGATAAGAATATTTTCCTCCAAAAACTTACATGACACTATAAGAAAAATCATGTAGTTCTCTAATTCAATTAGCTGATGCTAATAGGAAAAATTCTAGCCATGAGATCCTTAACGGAAAGATTTTACATAAGTTCAAAGAATGAACTTTTAAAATATTGTAACAATACATCCAGACTCAAAAAATCTTTCTGACTATCAGAGGTCTTTGAAAAAGACCTAAATACATCCACAAAAAAACAAAAGCCAGCATGGCATACCCAAACAGTGGTCATTGCCAGTAGTCACTAGGTTGTTTCAATACTGGGCCAGAGGTATAAGCATATTGAAAAGAAGAAAGTTGGAAAGTTGATATAAGTCAAGCTTTGAGAGAGAAACAATATGAACATAGAAATAATGGGAAGATAGTTATTTTTCTGCTTGGCATATAGTAATCTTTAAATAAATGTTTTAGTTATTTTAAATGTCATTTTTTATCTGTTAGCCTTTAAGTTATCACCCTTTTAGTCTGGCACTCCGTTGTTTTTCCAGGAATATCTCCCTTTGGGCAGACATACTTATGCATTTTATTTTATTTGGTTCTACCCATAAATCCAAGCCCTCATTGTGCTAGAGCCATCTGCTTTATAATTCTGAAACTGCTACAATTCGTTTAATATTGAATACTGATCTTTGTCATGCTACTTGTGGACAGAAATAATATTTTAGTTAAAATATTTTAAAGTTTTTGTTATCACTTGGGTTTCACAAACAGTAAGGGCATTTTCCACAGAATGTGTTCCTTAAATCCATTAGTTTTGCTTTGTTATTAGTAATAGCTTTATTTTATTTAGCTTTTGCTATAGCTGTAGCTTTTATATTATTTGCCATCCCCGTTAGATGGTGTGTATAATGCTAGCGGAATGTTAGTTTCAAGATGCATGATGTGGTCAATACTTTTAATGTCAACCCTGTGGTAAGTATCATAAGCTCTTTTTAAGGTATGTGAAATATGTGAAACATTGGTATTTATTCTTTCCATGTATCTGAGAAGGCCTGGTGGCAATGGTCTGGAGAGTGTCTCCAACTTCGCCATCACAAGCAACATCATCTCAACTACCTGTACCACTTCCACAACCACCACTACAACATTCTCTACTCAATCCCACTTTGACCCCAGCGCTGCCTCTGAAAGTGAGAACAGTGAACACCCTGCAGATGGATCCGGCAACAAGCAACACAGGAAGATACGCAAGAAGAAAACCCTGGACCGGTTTCCCAAGCTTACTGTCTTATCGGTCACAGATACAATGGTTGAGTGCCAGCTGGAAACCATTAAGCAGAAGACAATAACCTTCAAGTTTGACATCACTGATAATGACCCTCAAGATGTAGCAAATAAACTGGTAAGACATGGTTTTTATATTGCCATATAACCTGTATTTTAAATTGGGGGTGTTAGGAGAAAATGTTAAATTTCTCTCATCTGAAGATATTTTTACATAATTGTATGTCACACTTTCCTAATTATATTGATCATACATTTCTGTGGAATAGTGTCTTCAAAATATGCTACAATATTCTGCTTCAGTTCAAACATTATGTTAGATGAATAAAATTAGTTTGATAGTTTTTTTATGGAAGCTATTTATATTTGTTTTTCCAATGTCTCTCAGGTTATGACCAATCTCCTACCTGTAAATCATGCTGAAGTGGTCGTAAATTATATTGAAGATATCATAAGACAACTTCAGGCGAACCCCAATGTCCTACCAACAGTTTCTACTCCTGGGCTAGATTCTAGGACCCAGCATCATTCACAAGATGGTCAGGCAAGGTCTCCATCAGTAACCAGAAGACATCGAGATGACAACGACACTCGGGTAAGTTAATGTTTATTATTATGTTTTAGAATTTGGGGTAATAAGGTTAGAGAGGTAATTTTGCCATGACTGACTTATATAATGCAATGATGACGGAGGTTAAACCCGTTATTTATAAAACCTGTGTTTATTAATTATTAGTCCATAAGGAAATGAAATGTGTGTGGTCATAGCTATGCAAATAGTTTTTAGAGCATGGTATATTGTATAGATTATACAAATATTTGCACTTTTATTTTAAATTCTTTTAGGCAAAGGCTTGAAAGTTAATTTTATTATGTTACAATACTTAATTTTCTTGAATTTTTTATACAGCATTTCTTAATGATTTAGATTTACTATAACATCAGGAATTACCTGATGTATTTTTTTAAGCATGAATATTATTCGAGTTTGACTGTATGTTTTAAATGAAGTGTTCTCCATATCTTATTCATATTTTGGATTTGTTATCTATTAGATATATTTGCATGTTACACCGTTGAATGCAAATGATGGATAAATGGGTTTTATTTTGAATTTGTTGTTGTTGTTTCTTATATCTATGAAACTAATAGGCCCTGAATTCTCCATTAGGTTCTGCAATGAGGACATTGAAAGTCGTAGATTATTCAGGGTAGTAAAGTGTGTTTAGCCTTGAAAATTAAAATGAAAGTAAAATAGATAAACTAATTATCAGCATAGATTACCTAAAGATCATCTGTTATCAATAATGTTAATTGAATGGAAAATGAATTGGAAACCTTTTGATTAAATATTATATTTGATGTTATGATACACTAAGTTTCGAAAGTTATTAAATTGACCCCTATAGAATGAGTGACTGAGAAGTTAAAATGTAACCTTCTCTAACGGTATATACAGCTGCTGTATTCTTAATAACAATTGTACAACACAAGAAACTGTTAAAAATTAGAGTTCCATCCTATAGTAATTCCTTCATTTAAGTTCTCATTAAAATAGTTGGAAATATCTTCTTGTCTTTATTGACTAAATAGTAGGTCTTTCTGAAGGCTTCTCTTTTGAACAAAATCTTATCTCGCTACATAGGAACCTGGTCACTCACACATTTAGATTATGAGTTAATTCTTTGAAAGCAGGGTATTTGAGTTAGGTTTACATTGTGGATTTAGAATGATCATGGACTCTTCCATGATCTTGGAATCCAAATATTGTAACATGTGCATTTGGATTGACAAGGGCCCAAAGATGTTATTAGTACAATATTTTTCAGGAATGATCACAATCTTACACACATCAACATCTACATATGTATATGGTTGACATATCAACTTATCTAATGCAAAAGGTGAATATTTCAGCTACACTGTGCGTAATCTAAATGTAAAAGTTGAAACAAAGAGGATTACCTGTTTAAGGGGCCCGGCCGGAATCACAATATATGGGGATATAGGAAGAACACAAAATCCTAAAAAAATTCACAGCTTCATATGGCAATGGAGAATGCATAGACAAAATATTTTGTCATAATTCCTCTTACTTTCATAGTTATAGGGTAATTATTAAAAGTAACTCAATATACCAAGCCAAGAAAATGCAGTATTTCTTGTTATAGTAAATTTTGATAATTATTACATTTTAATGCCAAACAAATTGTGAGCAATGGCATCTGTATAGATTCCATGAGCCACAAGAAGATGTACAGTATTACACGGTAAACTACACCCTTCGCCCTTCAGTCTTACCACAAACCTCAGAGAGAGTACATATTTGAATTTGACCTCTGACATTCACTCATTTTCAAGTTTGTTTTTCTCGTTTTTGGCAAGAATTTCATCATTTCAAAGAGGAAAAGACAATTTCAACATCTCGCTAACATAAGGAAGAAGGAAATTCACTCTAATAAGAGTTCCAAATGGGGAATATTGGCGAAATTAGCGGAGTTAGTGAAGGAGAGAGATAATGGAGCAACCGTCTCGCCTAAAGAAGCAAGATATTGAGCAAAGGAATCTTCATTTATGATTAAATCATCATAAACAACTTCGTTTTGGTTTATTAATAGCCAAAAAGGAACATAAAATTATCATATGATATATATGGTCAGTCTCTAGGGCATTGTCCCGCCTGATAGGGCAATGCCACTGTCCCTTGTCTCTGCCATTCATGAGCAGCCTTTAAGCCTTTAAAGTGGTATGAATGTCAACCAATTAGCTACGATGGTGAAGATGGGTTGATTTCAATTCTAAGTAGAGAAAACCTGAATTTGACAGGTATATGTACAGAAGAATTGTCATTGACTTTTATCTTTCTTCGTGGCTGAGTGGTATGGTCACTGGCATACAGATATCCCGGACGAGGGTTAAAATCCCCGCCGGTCCGATATTATAAAAGTCCTGTTCTTAACAAATGGCATTAGTCAGCCGGTCCTCTTAAATCATTTAAAGCATATGAAAATATTGAAGTTTTCCTGCTGTATACTAAAATAAGAAAAATAATTATCTTTAGGATGATGATTGTTATTACTGGACTGTGGTATAATTACCTTGACATAATTCTCCAAAGAACATGAAATAGAGCCATCTATTGGCATGCTCTCAAAACATATTATGCGTTCATGCACAGGATCTGGTTCTTTCCTGTCTTCTTTTTATTAGTTTTGGTAAAAACTTTATTATTAGATAGACGTAAAATATTGAAGAATCTGAAATTCATCAACATAACAGAATATATTTCAATTCAAATATAGTATAGTTTTATCTTCTAATGGAAATGACCATAAACTTAAGATAGTAAATGTTTTTTTTTTTTATAAGTTCCAATCAGTGTTATATAATCGTATGATATTTGTATAAAATTGATTACAGAATGCTGCATTTCTTAATTCTACCAATAAATACAATCCACAGGTTCCTAAGTTTTGACTGAAAATTCCGTGGGTATCATGAATGACTGAGAGATTTGAAGGTCTCATTGTTAATGTGTAAATTAATTAATGAGATTCACTTTAAACAGGGGGCTAGCGTTCTTTTCTGGTTACGGTGTAAAATACTGCATTCAATATCAAAATTAGTACGAAAGCTGCACTTTGTACATTAATCAAAGCCAGAAATTTTTTTCCCATATGAAAGAAGCTATGTATGAATACATTCTAAAGTCAATTGTTGATATTTCAAGAATAAAACTGATTTTTTATAATAAGATTAGTTATTTCTATACTTGCTGTTTATATTGCTTCTGTCTTGAAGCCTGGCTTTTATCGATATTTACACTAAAACTAAATATTTTCCCTGTACAGTATAATTCTTTTTGATAGGCCTAGACTTCTAGTACAGTATTCAGATAATCTAGAGGTTAATGCTAATGATCTTGGCTTGGGTATGCTGTAAATGCATTGTATTTCAATCTCCAAGTCAAAACTAAATGCCTATCCTCCTGGCATCACTAATCAGTGGGGAGGCAAGTGGGCTTGTGTATGAACATCAGGTGAGATTAAAACTAAATGTTTTTAATAAAATTCCATTTTATATCTATGAACTTCCCCTGTTGTTCATAAAGCTGATTCCCACACACTGATGAAGGTAGGCCAGGGAAAGAATGAGATAAGAAATTTAAAGCCCTAAAATAATAAACTTATCTACAGTCGCACCTTAGACTGCCCTAGTCAAAGTCTGACTTGGTTGGATTTCCATGTGCCCTTTTGTGATCAAACTTTAACAAGAAGGGACAGCAGTTTTGAACAGAGGATGAGTAATACCCTACAAAATAAATTAGGAACATTATCTCTAATGTCTGCAGTTGTGTCCAAATGACACTTAATGGATCTCACAGGATAAAGAAACCTATTTTCTGACATAACATTAACTTCCTTTTCCATAGAGGGAATTTAAAAAAAATCATCTTCAATCCAAAACCTATATTATATGAATGAGCTAATAGTTCCTTAACATGTTAAGCTGATACTAATGCCATTAGAAAAAGTCTTAGCAGTTAGAGCCTGAAAGCAAAATTCTCCCAAAGGTTCAAAATGCAAACCTTTTATATACTGCATTGTAATACATCTAAACTCCAAGTTATTGTCCTCACAACCTGAAGTTTTTTAATTTTAAAGACCTAAATACATCAGCAATAATACCTGAAATTAATAAATCCAATTTAGATGTTTGAGTAAGGAATTCAACATGGATCTATAATTCTTAACCTCAGCCAAGTTTATTGCCATGAACTGCTAGATTGTCTCAGTACTTCACTAGAGGCCTAGGCATATTGAAATAAAAGAATACTGGATAATTTTAGGTTTGCGCTAAACGTCAATATAACCCAGGCTTTGAAAGAGAAACAATATGAATGTCAGGGGAGGTTCATAAAAATGATTAAAAATCACTCTGCATTCATTCACTTATTGCACATTTTATCAAATTAAAACTGCATCCTCTTCAGTTAAAATCTAGAATAGACTACAGTATTTCTAAGGAAAATCACAACTTTTGAATAAAATTAAATCGTAATATATAGATTGAAAAGCTAATAAAGGTGTATGACATTTAAAAAAATAGCTAGTATAAAGTTGTATCATTTAGGTAATTTTTTCTATATTAATTTATTCCAGTCCTATCCTGAGCAAGTCTCATTAAAGAATTTGTCATAATGATAAGCATTCCTACAACTGTAATTGGTTGAGTCATGTTTTTGGATGTTCTGTTCAAGCCAGTGTTATACAGTATACTCTTTATACAATCTTTCAAATATTTTACATGGTATTTTTTCCTGAAATTTATAGAGCATCCATTGAATAATATGGTAAAATTCTTTAACAAATTATCTTGTAATATCTAGACCACTTTTTAAATACAGTACTGTATGAGGGAAAATTTTTATTTGATTTTTTTAATATTCATGTAGAATACCCATAGAAGTTTTGTAATTTAGAATATTTTTTCATCTGTATCTGAGTAATGTAATTGCTGTCATGACAGGTTTTTATTACAGTTAGTTTGATCATTCCTGGTATGCCATTAGCAAGTGAAATACTTTTTGTTGTAACATTTCACTGTTTCTATGTAATCACCTAGTGTAGTGGTTTAGTGTCTTGTGGATGTTGTTCAGACCCGGAATTATATACAGTACCAAGTACAGTAGTTCCAGTAGTTAAGGTGGAGTAATGAGTGTTAGCTATGAGTGCACAAAATTTAAGTCAAATGTTTGCAGGTAAGGATAGACATGTGTGGTGGAATTGGATGCATAGGTATTCATACACTAATACTCTATAGTCTTAACATCTTTAAGATTATTTTAGAAGTAATGAATGTACAATACTCTCAGAAACAAAGTTATATATTTTTTTATTCTTTATTTTTGGGTTTCAATGGTCATTTTCCTGGTAGTGACTGAATGACAGTGATTTGATCCATATGATTTACAGAAACAGTTGTGTTTGAAAATTAATTTATTTAATGGCTCAGATGGTCATTAGAGCTAGATACCGGTATTTATTAGGAATATAGAAGTTTGAATGGAATATTTGCAAAGTAATGAAGGTTGGAACAGCTTAATAGATTACCTCAGAATACTGCTGGTTATCAAATTTATAGAGTACTGTCTCGAAACATAGGTGTGTCTTAATTTTGGAAATGTGTAGCCTTATCTTGGTAAAATAGATATTAAAGATAATTTTATATTGGATAAGAAAAATACTTGCACATAAAATTTTGAATAATTATATAAATTGATGTTTTTAACACCGTTTTTCTAAGTCTCCTGTTTAAATCTGCTGTTCTGTGTAATGTTATGAGTGGAAAGTGAAAATTTTATTTATGAATTTTCTTGTTTCTTTGGATATGTTATGGCATGAGAGAAATATTTACATAAATTATATTTTTGGATTTCCATGAAAGCTCTGTTGGATATATGGTATTTTATGTGCATCAATAGTTGCATAATGTATTTTTGTGCGGCGTGGTAGGCTCGGTACCTGGCCAGGAAGCTGAGTCGATCCTCCCCTAAACGGCGGCGGCGACACAGCTCAGTAAGTAGTTTGTAATAAAAGAGAAATTCTGGATTTGTCAACAGTCTGAGAATGCTACCTAGACGAGCATGTGTGGTGGCTCTGATAAGTTTACCCACAAAGCTGTTTTTCAGATAAGCCATGTGATTATTTAAAAACACTGGATTTCCTTGCTAAATGATCAATAGGGTGTGGGTTTTGTTCTATTGTTTAACTTCGTTTCAATTGTCCTGTTTATCTAAAAGTATCACATGGAAAATCTGATTCAGTTGTTATCCTGCAATTTTTCCTAAAGAACTGTGACCACTTATGACTTCAATGGTCTAGAATAACTCAGTGCTCGAGTGCTTCCATGCTTCAATTGAATAGTTCTTTACAAAAGGAAGTTTTATTTTGCAATGTTTGCTTCTAGAGGATTTAATTTATTGGCATTACTAGAGGATGCTTTATTCTCTTTCATTAGCTATTACCTAGTTACATAAAAAGATAATAAAATGTTTTAAATTTTGTACTGTATATTTTTTTCTATTCAAATGTCACTGCTCTCTCTTATAGTAAATTTACCATTGTATACCATACAGTACTAGAAAATGACACAAAAGACATTATGATTCAAGGGCTAGAATAATTCAGTGAGGAAAAGTGCACAAGGCAAGATAGTGGAGAGAATACATTTCTTGTAACACTGAAAGGAAAATTTGACATATAAATGTTAAATGATGATGGGGGCAGCTTTTTTCTTATAGTATTCAAATTTAAGGTATGTACTTTGCAAATTTTCTTCAAAATATTCACAAAACTGTAAGAGAATTCTATGATGTGATGTTATTAGAATAGTTCTTCATAGGACACAACAGCTTAATGATGTTTCATGCTTATAATTAGTGCTATATTGTACATTGCCATCTGGCAAGTGTCATAGAAACTGATAAGGTATTTGGTACTATAGATGGCTACATGTAAAAGTTGTAGATTTAAGATTTGTATTGTAATTTTAATCAACATGCCACCAGATTCTACCTTCCTGATCCTGTTTTATATTTAAATAATAAGAAAGAAGCAGAAATATAATGTTTTACGATAGAAATATTAAAGAAAAACAGGGAAGCTTTTATGAGCAGTTTTACTAGAGGAATTCACAATGACCACATGAGCCTGCATCGCTGCACACCCTCACACCCATGCACAAGATGAGAAAGGAATCGCAGAAGTTCCTCGCTATTCTTTTTATTTTAATGTCTGAAGTTGTTCTGATCACTTTGAAATATTATGCTGATCTTTTTTTTTTTATATCTAAGCACAATTTTTTTTTATCCAACGTATTTTGAAAATACAGTTTCATAAACTAACACCTTTAATGTTTAAATTTTAGTACACTATATTGATAAGTACTATATATTTTTACAGAATGAAAATAAGTGCTCTACAGTAACATTTCGTTTAAATTATGGGATAAGTTCAGTTAAATAAATGTTGTTCTCTTATAAAAGGCCTAATTGTTTTGCTCTCATTGTAAGATTGTGGCATCTGTTTTCATTTTCTATTATCCTATCAGCTTTTTTCTTTTTCTTATTTTCAACTTTATGACTAGAATATCTTGCATTTCCTAGAAAAAATTGCCAAAAGATCGTTAATAGTAAACGTTCTTGTTATCACTTTCTCACCACGTTATAGTTTGCACCTCACTGACTAATCAGTTTTTTTTTTTTTTTTTAAAGCAAAACTGCAGGTTTTTATTATGAAGAGTGTTTGAGCAACAGTAAATTGCTGAGGCATTACTAGTGTGTTTAGAATTCTTTTATTGAGTCTCTTATGAAACTTTTGCATGAATAAGATTAAAATCTATCTTCGTACTGTATAAGATATTTGCTTGATTCTACTTGCAGTGGAATTTACCCTTGAAAGTTAACTGTCATTATTTGGGGATAGTAATCGATTAACGTAAAGCTTAAGTGATATTGAACAAATGAGTAAACTATGTTGATAACTGAGATTTTCCATTTACCATGTCTACTGAATTCTCATTTCTAGGCTGGTATATATCTGAAAAGTGCTGCCTACCCCAGCCATTGGAAGGTAGAGTATTTGTCTATATTTTCATGTACTAAATGGCTATCATATGCCCATTCAAAATCACCTTGCACATTTACTACCATAACTTGGAAGCTGAGATTGTACAGCACTGTACTATTTTGATAACTTGAATATTTCATGCAAACATTTGGAGTTCGTTTGAAAACTACACCAAGTTTATTCACAAGCGATCACCCTAGTATGAGTAAATCATAGCATTATTTCTTTTATGAATTTATTATTTATTAATTGGTTATTCATTTACTTACTTTAGAACTCTTCCTTTATTATTTCTGAAGGATTTTGTAAAATGAAGATGCCTTCTTTCTTTATTATTTCTGAAGGATTTTGTAAAATGAAGATGCCTTCCCTTAGCCAAATTGCTGATATTCAGCAGCTGAATGATTAAGCCTTTTATACTGTATGATGTTTTACAATATGAGCCTTAGGATTGCTGTTTAATTATTTCTTGGAGTTAGATATCTGTAGAACAAATTTTACTCGTTGTGCAGACGTATCTCTTTGCTGTTGCTTTATTATCCTTGTAAAATCTGTAGCTAATCCTTTTTTATCCTTTAATATAAGGAGTCTGTGATATTACCACACAATATAAAGAGTGATAGTTCTCTAAATACCCATGATTGATGTGTCTAATTAAAGGGCAGTTACTGGCGTATCCCTCTGTACCCTTTCCACCTGCATACCTTGAATTACTTTGCACTAGCATTATTTATTTTCATCTTAATAATTTACCTCTTATCTCCCAAATATTTTGCATATGTGTGTTTTCCCAAAAATTGTCTTTGGTGTCTTGTAGTTTAATTTAAGATAAACCATGAATAATTAGTTTACAGGTTTTAGGTTGGTTATTGTTCTTATTTTCAGTTTTGATTTACAATTTTGAAAGTGAAATGCTGTTTTGATAACATGATAAAAAAATCCATTACATTACTTGAATATTTAGTTGCCGCTTTCCAGTTTTTTTATTTTTTTTTATGATAGATATCAGGTTTGTCCCTAAATGTTTGAATTAAATTTATTGCACTTACCATTCCTATTACAGAGTATATGAATCCTTCAATTTGCATTTCATGGCAGAGTGGTTCTTTCAACTAGAATTTATATATTTTCTCCAATCTCAAGTTAAACTTGTTGTTGGTTACTACAATATATACATTATTAGAGTATATGAATATATTTCATGAAATGCAAATACTTGTAAATATTAGGATTGATAAAACTATAAAGTGATTTTCATGAAGTGCAATCATATACTTAACCGAAGGAAGATACACATTATGAATTATCTCTTAAGGGTTAATTTGGTTGAGGAGTGATGAGTCATGACACAAAATTTCAACTTAGTATTTATATTGTATATACTGTATACTGTAGTATATTTGTCAGAAAATGTTTCAAAATTTTTTTTTAATAGAAGTTCCCAAGTAAATTTGTATGAAATACAAACTATTGCCCAAGTATAGTAATCATCTTGATGGTGAAATAATTGGCAAAGTCTATTTTATTTGGATTCCCATTTTGTTCATTAATTTTTGAGTTTGGAATGGCATAATTTGAGCTTTATGTCAAAGTTACCACTGGAAATGTTATGAGCATCTTGATCTGTCTGACAGACATTAATGGTTCTGCTTTGTCAGGAAACCAATGATTAGTGGTCTGTTGAAGAACAGTGAAACTTTCAGAGGAAGTGTGTTACTGATTCTTTGTAAATTTAGGATCCTGGGTTGTAAAATTAGGATTTTTATTAGGTAGAGTTTTTACTCATTCCTCTTTGCTTCCAAACTATTATGCCATTGATTTTTCTTTTGTTTTCAAAATGAGTTACTAAAATTGACATAAGAAACAGTTTTTATTTCTGAAAGGAGAAGTTCATAGATAAATGTATTCATGAGGTGGTGAATTATTACATTACCCTGATTGTGAACGATTTTTCACTCAATCAAAGATTCTTTCCAGAAAGAAGCCCTAAATTATGTCTATGGACATTGTCTTTATGACATCCAAGTCTTCTGGATTGTTTAGAAGTACCCTTTAACAGAAGACATTTTGAAGTATAATATTCCCATTAAAAAAAGACATACAGTATATTGTACTTAAGAAAAGTTATCTTAGTTAAGAGTGTTTCTAGTTAAGAAGCCATCTCATAACAGATTGTGACTTGAAATTGTTAAGTCTGTGTGGATTTTGGTATTAGAAATGAGTCTATATCCAATATCACCTCACTAGTTACCTATTTGTGTTGAACAGATCCAAGTGAAATATTGCAATTTAGAATACTTTTATAGCTTTTGCATCACAGTATTCTGTCTTGTAGTAACTATGAACATCGTGACAATACACCATTTGTACACCCTCTCATAAATTAAATGTAATATTTGTTCAATGTTTCTTACCTCATATTATTGTAGATGCCTGATCCAATCTCGTTAGGTAAAGAAACCCCACTGAAACGATAAATAATTTCCATATCTATAAAACAGATATAATTATATGAACAACACAGTCCAGTCCTTAAGTTACGCCAATCCAGATACTGAAAACATTCTAGATTTTTTTTTATACATGTTATTGATGGACTGCCATTAGGGGCATAAGGGTGACAATCCATAGTACTTAGGAAAATACTATGGCTCTTGGACTTTAAGCACTTGCTTAAAGAACTAATTAATGAAGTGACAGTATACCAATCAGTGTGAAAGCTCAGAAGGATACACTTGGGCAACAATTGGTGAAGAATCAGAATGAGAAAAATTTTGTTCCCTTAGTATGAGAGTCTGATTATGATTAAGGAATGAATGTTTTTATGGTAATTTTAATGAGATTATTATTAACTTCAGTTTGCATACAATATAGTGTCATTTATAAATTATAAGTGTTGCTATTAGCTATAAATTGTTAGGGAGTTGAAACCATTGATATGGACATTGTCTTGAAATATTAACAGTTTTAGCTTTCAGACATTTTTGGGGCTCACTCTTAACGATCTGATAGCTGAAAACTTGTCTTATACTTTTATATGCTTGATACCTTAAAGTGATCTTGTTAGCAGTTATATGGTTTCCTCACAATAAGGATACTAAATGTTTTATGCAGTGTAGCTATTTTCTATACTCTAGCAAACATTTAGAGATTGCATGGATGGAACATTTGAGGAATTCAAGCATTTCCAAATGTATTATCCTGATAAACCACCTTAGCATAGTGTATTCATGTGAAAATCTTCAAGATTTTAGTTCCCATACAGTACATGTATTTGTGCATAAATACCAAACCTAAGTCTTCATGCTATGTAAAAGTTGGTAGTCTCACCTTTTTCTGAACAGGGCCTTTTAAAGGAAAAAGTCCCTCATCAAAGAACAATTAATATTAATTTAATAAAAATTCCTATTAAAAAAGCAAATTGCTACAAGCCCAAGGATTCCTATAGGCAAGGAAGCAGAGTGCAGAAAAGTAACCGAAGAAAAATATTACTTTTACTTATGAGAGGAAAGAAAATATTAGGATAAACGTTGAATCAGTAGTGGCCCTCAAGGATCTGTTAGGTAAGATCATTTGAGACTTGGTAAAGAACTATATGCAAAGAAAAATAATTCAAGAAATGCAAGAAAATTAGAGTAATGCTTTTGAACATACAAAAGTATTACAAGATAAGATTGCAAATTAAGTTAATATTAATTTCATTAACTTTTTATTATTAATTTTGCTGTCTCTGATGAAGATTCCTTGTGAAATCAAACTTCTCTGTATGCTATTTATAGGCTTTAACTTAGAATAGACTCATTGATAGTTTTATGTCCATACTGTATGTGTGGGCGAGTCACAAACAAGTCTATAAGAATTTTAACCTAATCGAAATGAATATGTACGTATAAAAACTTTTCTGCGAGAAAATATCAAATGGGTGAATGGCAGATTTGAAATTGAGATGCATTAAAAAAATGTGCAAGCAAGTAAACAAACTACAAATGAGGGGAAATAAACCTTAAATTGCTGAACAAAACTATACCTGAATGTAAATGCAAACACTCAAAGTTGTGAATGTATGCATGTATACATACATTAATATACTTTTATCATCATTGTTGCTGCTGTAATTTTCATCAGCATTTCAATGAAATGAAAATTTAAAAAAAAAATATGGATCCTCATCACTTTTTTATTAAGAAAAACAAAAATTGGAGAAATTCCAAATATCTCTAGCAAAACTTCCAAAAACAGATTAATGGGTTTTTTATTTGGCTCACTGCTTTATTTACTTTGCTTGACCCAAGTGATCTTACAGTGTTTTCTTGATTATATGTTCCCCAACACTATTTGCATACAGTATTTTCAATTTTACATGCACAATATACCATGTGTTATTTGTTTTTTAAATGGAATCATGTTTAATAATAGAATAGTCCTTATAATATTTTGTGTGTTATGTGATCTTGTGTGTTATATAAATGCTAGTTAAACAATATAATTAGTTTTTAAGAGGGTTTGTATTTGCTTTTGCTTTGATTATATTGACATTAGATGCTAGTAATCTCTTATAAAACTAAGAATTGTACAATGAGAAACATTTAATCATTCCAAGCAGTTTCAAGTCAGGATGTGAATTTGTTAAAAATTATAGATGTAATTTATCAATAAAGTATAGAGGATCAAATTATCAAACTTCCCTTGGCATGCAGCAGTAGTTTCAGGTCAACAATAAGGGCTTTGAGAAGTCTGAGAAGATGGTAATCTATGGAATCAGAGAGTTATGCTTTTATAGCATATTTATTTTTATTATGTTTTGTAGTTGTTGGCTATTCTGTGCTATCTTGCAAATATTTTTGGCACGGTTTAGCTTCTGTTAATTACCTAGTGTATTCATTATGTTTTATAACATTTACCTTGCATGTTGTATTATTCCTTATTTTGATTTCTTTTTGCTTCCTTTCTGCTAAATTTCACACACATGGAATTTTATTTTAGCAGCGGGATGAGGAAGGAGACAGTGCCCCGGGTACCCCAAATAAGCGTGTGGAACCACGTGAATTATCACCAAAAGTTCAAACAAGCCCAGTTCATCAATTTTCAATACCACAAGGAGGTGAACAGCAACAGGTAGACCAGGCTCAATTGTCTCAACAACAAGGGCTAGCGATTCAGCAGACACAACAACCAGATGCAGAAAAAGAGAAATCAGTTGAACCAGTATCAGCAAATTTACAAGCTCCAGCTGTGAATGCCTTACAACAACCAGTTACATCACAGCCAACACCACAGGTAAGTTTGCTTTTAGCTTAATGTCATAAAGGAGGAGGTTACATAAATAAATTATTTTGATGGTTTGGCTTGGCAAGAGGATTCGTAAAATTAAGTTTAGATGGTGCTTTAACAATTTGGACAAAATTGCACAAGAGAATGATAGAAAAATTAGTTATGGGAAGCATGCATACTGGTAGTGGAAAGGAAGAGGCTGCATTGCACATTAACCAAGAGGAACAACACTAGCTTACTGTTAAATCTTAGGCAGAACTGCCTTCAATAAGGGTGTGAAAATATTTTTACTGTGGCAAGCCTTGGGAAAAAAATTATACATCGAGCATGGAGACTTTCAAATTGGTAATATCTTTATTGCATATTTACTGTACCTGATGAAATTGGTGCTTTGATTTTACTTGACACCAAAATGAGAATTTACATGAAGTAAGTAATCTTTTACAGGTTACAATATACTGTATGTGCTGTAAGGGCTGAAGGTAACTTCTATAATTTTTCATGAGGTAGAAACTTGCTTATCTCAGATAGTGAACATTATTCTTTGGTTTAAGAAAATAAGAGAGTGAGAGGAAGTGACAATGCAGTTGCATATTAGTGGAGGGATTTTCATACAATTCAAATGACTGATGGTGATAACTTCCATAGACCATCTGTCCTTTAGTTTTTGCAGGAAACTTGACCTCTCCCTGAAAGGGTTCTTGTTTCAAAAACTGTTTAACATAAAATTGGTACAGATACAATATGAAAATATTTATTTTCCATAAAAACTATACACAAATTTATTTATTTCACGATCGAGCCAGTAGTAGCTGTATTTCTGCCATCCTTCTCCAGGATATTTTTTTCAAGTTTATTTTTGGTAGAAAAGCCGTCAGTTTTAAGTTTATAGTCAGTAACTTCAAATTATGTAATTTCAACTTTGCTTTCATTCATGCTTACTGATTTACCTCTGCTGCTTCTTAAGGAGCCAATTTTTTCTCTTTATCTCCTAATTTTACTACTGTCCCTTGATGCTTTTTCACTATAAAGCTTACTCATAATTTTCAGCTAAATGTATCTACAGTGTTCATCTGCTGAGAAATATGGTATCAGGTTGGATTACATTACATTAAGATTCCACCTAGAAAATGTGAATGAACTAGTGCTTTGTAGCATTTGTTTTATCAACATAAATTAAGCAAATAATATTTATGGATGCAAAATTAGCCTTAAACTCAGGCACAAATAAATAGAAGCGTTAAAAGATTGATTTTATTGACTGTATAGTATGTAGGCTAATACAGTAGAGAAGAAAAGAAGAAAAAGATGCAATAATACAAATAAGATTACTTCTATTAATGTACCTCAACACACAATAGAGGTATACTTACGTAATTAGGGAAGCAGCAATGTCAAAGAAAATTTTATCTGCTGTACATGCAGACCTAGACTAGGTATTGGTTTACTGCCTCTAAGCACATTCTGCTTTCCCTGTCACAGCTTTAAAATGCCGAGAAGATAAGTGAAAGCAATGACAATGATGGACTATAAAAAGACAATGAATAAAAGGAGCATGTATTATTCTTACATCATAATGTCTGCTTTTATTGTTGCCAGCAGGAATGTAGTAATGGATACAATCTTGAATGGTAGCCCAAAAGCAGCCTGAAATACACACCTTTGTCTTTCCTCCTCTAGATAGGTTATTGTCGCTATAGATTAGATTAATGAAATCACTGAGTCACATTTGTAGATGCTCATAGTGCTCGCGTGAAGGAAATGTTCTGAAATGAGAATTAATAATTGGAGCAAAGAAGGCCGAGTGTATTTGTGATTAGTCAAGTGTTTATAAGGACTCTTAACGACTGCATTTTTTTGCTGCGCATATAATGTATGTAGAGTTTTATGTAGGTAATAAATTGAAATAATTTACACTATAATATTAGGACAAAAGAAAATCACCCAAAATAGCAATTATTTCCTCTCGATATTTGTGCAGTTATTTTGCACCTATGTTTAGCTTTTTATGTATATGCCAAAATAACTCTCACTATAGAGAAGGTTAATACATAATTTTACACAAGATACAATATTTTATATCTTGTGTCATTTGTTTAGAAACTTATGATTTGGGGCATCCAAGTCTGACAGGAAAACTGTTTATCTCGGCAAAGAATAGTTATTCCATTGAAATTTTAAATAAAAGTAACTTATTTTTCATTGTTTTCAAAATTATATAAAATGCAACCCTAGGGGGGCATGATCCTTTTTCCATGTCACCTATTATTATTATTATTATTATTATTATTATTATTATTATTATTATTATCATTATTTTACTACCCAAGCAACAACCTTAGCTGGAAAAGCAGCTTGCTAAAACCCCAAGGGCTCCAATAGGGAAAGGAGTCCAGTGTGGAAAGGAAAGAGAGAAGTAATGAATAAACTACCAATGAGAAATAATAAGAAAAGAAATTAAACAGTAATTTACAAATTATCTAAGATCATTAACAACATTAAATAGATCAATCGTATATAAACTATAAAATTAGACTTGGGTCAACCTGTTCAACAGAAGAGCATTTGCAACAAGTTTGAACCTCCGAAGCTCCACTGATTCAACCATCAAATTATGATGATAAAACTGGAATAAAACTTATAGAATACTGTGTAGTTTTGAGCTTATGATGAAGAAGGCAAGACTTGAAATGAACTGCATACTTACAGTAGTACAGTTCTATGTACAGGATGGTAATCTTGGAAGAACTGAATGGAAAGGATGGTCAGAATTATGAAAAATCTTATGCAACACATACAAAGAAAAGGCATATTTAGAGCATGCAGTAGAACCTTCCCATAATTTTAAATGAATTACAAATCTATAAGTTTTATCTGTATAATGTTCACTTTTCTGAGACAATTTTTTTAAAGTTTAAATTACAGGGAAGATAAAATAGCCAAATTTATAGAATAAAACCCACACAAATACAAATTGATTTTTTGGCTGAGTTTTCAGTTCTTTGATAATATAGGTTTTTCATTTGTTACTATTTAAATAGATGTTTATCCCTCTTTGGTGTCATATTTGGTATTTGTATGTCCTTTGGCACTTTCTGTGTGTAATATGTTTTGGTAATTATGACATGTACCCA
>NC_090751.1:16180383-16190383 GCF_036898095.1 Palaemon carinicauda
GGACATTGTCATTACCCAGCTGCACTTGCTTTACCTGTGCTCTTGCTTCCCTTCCACTGTCTTCCGTTCCAACCTCTTCTAACTTTTTCCTCATAGTGTAACTAGAGTTTTACCATAGCTACATTTGGGTGCTGAATATCCTCTCAGAGCCTTGCGCTGGACTAAATATACCAAATACGTTAATCCAGTCATGTTTGATAAAATTTAGTGAAGCAACTATCGTATTGGAAGTACATCTGTACATGAATTTGAGTAGATGATGGTGTGTAACTTTATTGATTTTTTATGAACTGAGCAATAATCATCAAATGTTTTGTCAATGACTGCATTTTAAAAAAATTGCTAATTACTACTGCAGACAAGTGATGGCATGGTTGGTGTCCCAGGGACTAGTGGCATTACTCCTGCACCAATTTCTGCTTCTCAGCCTGGGTCAGGTGGTCCCACTCCACCTTTGCACTGTACTCCAGAAAATACTTATGTAGCAGATCAGCCCCGACTCTCGCAGCAAAATTCTTTAGAGAAGAATGACAGGTATATTAAATTATTTTTCCTTTTCTTTGGTATGGGTGATTAAAAGCTAGAAGCAAAACTTATAAATGTATAAACTTTATACTGAAGAGAAGACACTCGAAAAATTTGAAGATTTTTTTTTTTCTTTTTTTTTTTTTAAATATTAAGATTTCCGGAATAAACTTGCACTAATAAGAGCCTGGGAAGAAAATGATTGGAAATTCTTCACAAATAAAAAGTATTAAAAGACTAATACGTGTAGGTTAAGGCATACAGAGGAGTAAAATGAATGTAAAGTACAGTACATACAGTATTTATAATCTTAGCATTTGTTAAACATAAATTAGTAAATATTTGATTATCAATCATGTACCAAAAATCAATAATAGGCAAAAGGGAAAATTATAACTGCCTTTAAAATACATGTACACTAAACTACTTTCTGCACATCAACAAAAACAGAATTGTATAAAGGAAAACCAAAGAAAGTTTTGATCAAAGTCAAAAGAAGAGTAAAGGAGGATTTAATATCAGTTAATGAGTCAAAGGGGTTTTTTTTTGATAAAGAATAAAAAATCAAGCTTCTGAGAAGACAAGTTTTATGACTAAAATTTGCCCATTAAGGTATTTTAACAAAATTTTGGGAAATATTTAGCCATAACTAGTCTTTCAAACAACTTAATGGGTGTAATTTCTCTTTCTTTCAAAGCATTACGTCAAACAGCAACTTATCTGAGCTGGCTCGCAAGTTGCAACAACTGCAGACTACTGGAGGCTCTGTAACACCTTTGACATTGCCACCAACCCACACTGTACCACCTTTTAATACTCCTTTATCAGCACCAAGCCATCCAAGTACTCCTACTATGTATAGTACTCCACCTACTTTCAATCAAGACCTTAATATGCAGCTTGCTGGGGTAAGTGAAAATTTTATAATTCTAGTATACTTTACAGGAAATAAATATAAAGAGGCTGAATAGATTTATAGGTTGTGCTGTTAATTTTTAGCCACATCCCAGTTTCCTTGTTTTATTTTATAGTGATGCTTTTGCTTTAGTATTTCTATTATGATTTTGGCTTTTCACATTTTTCCCAGATATTAACCAACTATCTTACTAATGTCGATAGTTTTATTTATCATGCATTTCATTGAAACCATAATATTTTTTTTTATTGTTCTCAGCTATAAGAGTGCATGACAGTACTATTTTTTTTCACAGATACTGTAGTTACTTCTAGCTTTATAGAAAATTAAATTTAATCTTTTGAAACATTGTCAAGAGGAAGCATGATTTTAACGAGAAAAGTCCATTTCAAAACAGGATACTTTTTACTATATATTTTTTTTTTAAAGAATCTTCTCTGCTACTCTAAAATCTTTTTTCCTCGTTAATACCATATCAGTTTAAGTATAAGCTAGGGCTCTGATCTGTCTTAGGTGGGAAAATTGTGCGTTCAGTCGTTTTGATTAATTAAATAACTTAATTTCTTATAATTTATAGGATTTGCTTTAAATCACTTCTATGTTGATATGACTTAGTTGAAACACCAAAACAAATGGGTTCCATTTTGATTTTTATAACTATACAATTACCTCTCTTTCTGGTTGAGAGCAATTTCTTAAGGAATTAGTAATTGTAGGAGCTTTATAAAAATATCAATACTCAAGTGGAAGGATTAATCTTTCAATTCTTCTTAATCCATATCCACTTTTTTAAGTAGTCAAAGAGAGCCAAAGAAATAGATTTACATGTGAAATGTTTTAACACATTAATGCTTTATGAATTTGGAAATTATATTGATTTGGGTGATACTGCTATGAAAATTTTTCTTGTATTTTTTCCGATGTCACCAGCAGTTCAAATTTATTATAAATCATAGGTAAAGTGATTGTTTCCCTTCACATAATGGGTTTGAAAGTAAAAGAATGATCTAATACAAATATATGGGAGTGGTTGTTTTAGTAGAGTAGGAAAAATGGATCTAATATTTATCATTTAACCATGATCAAGATACAGCACATAATACAATTTTTATTCAAATATTTTCACACTCGCCACTCAAATTTAGACCACATTGACATTGGTGTTATTTGCTTAACAGGCAAGAGAAAATTGATAGTAGTGCTACACATGTGTCACCTGTATTCTCAGTTTAACAGCAAGTAACAGCTCCTATAACCTGCTATCATTTTATAAGAACCAGATACCTACATAAGTAAACTTCCATGTTAAGTAGAGTAATATAAAGTACAGCACTTAATCATTATTTTAATAAATAGAAACCGATGTAAGGTCGGTATAAACGAAGTAACTTGGATTTTATTTTTGTATTTAATACTTAAGGATGAGCTAAGCAAAGTCAGAACTGATGTATGTCGAACTGACGTAATGTGAGGTATTACTTTAAAGTGTTTGAATAAAAAAAATATATATATTTTGCAAAATAATTATTCTTTTCGCATTACAAACTTTCCATTCCAATACTTCGTAAATTATAATTTAGGAATGAGATTTACGATGCTTAAGAGTCTGAGAACTCTGCATGTCACCTACAGAATCCACAGAAAGGTCTTGTCAGCATATGGGATTAAATAAATAAATAAGAGCCTCTGTGAGAGTATAATGTCACCTAAAATGGGTAGGTCTACTGCTTTAGGATGACTAGTAGTTGCCAGTAACCCTGAAAGTCTACATCTAAATGGATGCCATGAATGAAAATATCGTTAAGTTCCCTGTCTACTACCAGTCCTAGACTCTCAGATTACGAGTTATAACCTTTGAATAGAATTATAAAAAAAAAATAACACCTGCTGGATCCTACACTTATATAACAGTTTTATTGTTAAGGTGACAGTAAAATACTTAGAACCGGCCCTCACAGGGTGGAAGGATAACAAGGATGGAGTACCAGGGAAATAGGGGGAGGGAGAGTGCAAGATACGAAGCGAGGCGCATGCCCAGTCCCGCGTGTCTGGTGGCCAACCATGACGAGTCGAGGAGAGAGCGCTACCCACGTCGACGCACGGAGCGTGTGAGCCAGGCCTCTACCCCAGGTGTCTTCCCACACTCCCTAAAAAAATGAGACTCAAGCCTACTACCCAATGAAGGGTGTGGGGAAAAGTCCTATAGGGGGAGGGGACAACCAAGGAGAGTGGCAGGCTTGAGATCAGGTGACCACTGTGGTCGGTCGGGTGGGACTACCCTCCGAGACACAAAGGAAATGCCCGATGAGGCAATAGGCATATGGCTTCCTGCTAAAGCATGCATATATAAAAAAATAATAATAATGATTACTTGACATAGGTGTTTTACAGTAAAATAGGCTACAGTATAACGACATAAAATTTAGTAAATAAAGGGGGGAAAAAGCAAGAGGAACACAGTGTAATATGAACGTATAGCTTAACCCTCCAAAATCGGGTAGCTGCCGACCTGGTCAGGAAAACTAAACTAATCTAAACAACAACTAGCCCTCCAAAATCGGGTATAATGCCGACCTGGTCAGGTAGTACAATGACTTAAGAATAATATCCTAAATAAAGTAAAACGTGTTCCGATTCCCCGCATAAAACTCAATAGGAACATCCTAACCAAGATATAAAAAACATACTGTATATCGAAGGGGAGGCTCATGGAGTAGGCTACCGTCCAAAGCCACGCACTGCTCGATCGGGTAGGCAAACTAACAGAACGCCAAAATAGCCTAAATAAAACTCAATGGTTTAAAAACTTCAATAACCATGCTAAAACACTGTATAAGATGTCTAGAGCAAAATAAATGAGACAATTAGTATTAGGAACTAATTGAAAGTCCTAACATCAAAGAGATTGGGAGGTAGCGACACCAAAATGGTTGCCAAAATCACCCATAAGGGAAGGCATCACACAAAGCCGCTGAGGCTAAAATTAACAATATTATTAATTCAACGTGTGTCGCTACCTAAAATTATAAAAACAGATAATTACAATACTTAACTTGGGAGTAGGGATCTCCAAAACGTCTGACATCTTGAAAACACAAAACACAAAGGCTACAAAAACAAACACGTCTGGCTACCACTGGTGTTAGAAAGGAATGTGGGAAGCAACGTGGGTAGTGGTAGGGGTTGGGGGGTTAGTCGTAGTAGCAGGCAGTAGTTGGATGTAGAACGGCACCTCGTAGTATCGGCGGATATTGAGGAAGGAGAGGTCTAATTGGTAAGGGACCTCTGGTAGTGGTTCTAACATGCCCCAGTTACTATACCAACACTATTAGAGTGAGCGAGCTGGGTTTATTCCTGGCATTCCTTGCAACTTTTTCTCTGGTATATTTAGCAATATTTATACCCTAGAAATGGTGCTATAAGGGGCATTTCACGGAGCGACACAGTTCGAGCCCAGCAATAGATTTTTCCTTCGTCAAGATCCCTTTATATAGCCTAAATTTTGGACAAGGACTCTAAAGTGTGAATTTTTATTATCTGTTATATTCCTGTTGTTTGACTGTGCTGCCTTCTTGTCCTTCTATGAAGGAATCCAATTAGGTTGAGGCTGCCTCAAATTTGTCCTTGTTGTCTTGATCGCAATTGATTCCCATCAAGGTTTACCAGGAATAGAAATAGTGTGTGTTCCTCCATAAGCATTTCTGGTAAAATATTGGGAGTTCTCTCTCTTGAACAACATTTACTAATGCTTATTGAATCACTTACTTCATGCTTTATGGACACTGGGTTATCATTTTTTATACGGCATTCGATTTTGACAAGGAACATATTTAGATAAAACAGCCTTTACCCCTTTTTTTAAATGGCATGAAAATTTGGTGAAAACCACATAAAAATGGCAGGAAGTGTAGAATCTTTTTGATGAAGTCACTTGATATCAAAATATGCCCTGTATTACACATGATGACATTCCGGATAGGTCATTTGAAAATAGTATTATTATTACTTGCTAAGCTACACTCTCTCTGTACTTACAGTATTTGTATTTCACATGGAAGCTTATTTATGTAGATATGTGGTTTATAAATGATAGTACAGTAGGTTGTATGTACTTTTTCATGGTTATTACGTGTAGTGAAAGTATAAGCCACTTTATAAGAATAAAATCAGACCTGCATAAAAAATCACATTACATCGGATCTCTAGCAACAAATTTATATATATATATATATATATATATATATATATATATATATATATATATATATATATATATATATATATATATATATATATATATATATATATATATATATTATATATATATATATATATATATATATATATATATATATATATATATATATATATATATATATATATACATACACACACACACACACACACACACACATATGTGTGAATACGATTGTATGCATGCATATAATAAGGATTATGGTAAAATATTCAAGAACAATTGTTGTCTGCTGTCAACAGACCATTTGTTTACTGACTTGGTACAAGTGTACACAATAATGAAAAAGACTTGAATTGTACATATAAACTGGCACCATGTGTCTGCAATATGTGGTCTATCATTGTTCCCCATTTTCATTTTATTTTCAACCATAGTTCTATGTGAATTTAGCAAGATGCAAAATATGGTTGTGGTAAATATATATATATATATATATATATATATATATATATATATATATATATATATATATATATATATATATATATATATATATATTCATATATTTAATATATATATATATATATATATATATATATATATATATATATATATATATATATATATATATATTCATATATATATATATATATATATATATATATATATATATATATATATATATATATATATATATATATATATGTGTAGAAATCACGAAAGCTGACACGTGATGAATATAAAATGTATTATAGCCACGAAAGGAAAAATGAAAAAGACTTGATTGGAGTTAGTACTTTCATCCACTCAAGACATTATCAAACTCAGCAATGAGAATACATATACAAAGACATCGTATTTATACAGGAGAAGGGGATCCAACAGCTGTCAGTTTCTTAATAATTCCGGAGAAGTCAGATTTTAGATAAAAGGATAATACTGGATTAACGGAAAACAGACCTGGACTTAGATTCAAATTTCTACCTTGAGTACAGGAGATTAAAAATGATTCAACAATATTCCTTTGGAAATAGTCATTTACATGGATTACTTTTTCCGTCTTTGACCAACCAATTCTGTGACTTGACCCTAACCAGTGGGAGGCCAAGGCATTATTAAGAGAACCCCTGGAGACGGCCACCTGATGTTGTTTTAATCTGACTGGTATACTTTTTGATGTTTGGCCAACATAAAATAGGTTACACTCTGAACAAGGAATGCTATATATTACATTATTATCATTTCCAGAACTATTCTTAATTAACAT
Organism: Palaemon carinicauda; assembly: GCF_036898095.1. NCBI lineage: Eukaryota > Metazoa > Arthropoda > Malacostraca > Decapoda > Palaemonidae > Palaemon > Palaemon carinicauda. The sequence goes on from NC_090751.1 coordinate 16,187,290, forward strand.
GTTTTTTAAAGTACAATTATATTTAAACACTACAGCAATATCTAGTTTTTTCAAAAGGGGTATAACATCTAAAAAACAAACATGAAATGGCAAACAAAGCATATTATTAATTGTTTCCTTTCTCTCTAATTGGACACTATAAAATGTTTTCTTAGCCTTATTCATACATTTTTCTAAGAAATATTTAGGATAACAAAGATCTGTAGCAATTTTTTCTATTTTAGTGAACTCCTCCTCAATGTAATCTGGGCTACAAATTCTCAATGCCCTAAGGTACATGGAGGAAAAAACTGAATGCTTAATATTTTTAGAGTGACCGGAGTAAAAATGTACATATGAAAAATTATTCGTAGGCTTTCTATATATGGAAAACTTAAATTTATCTGTTTCTCTAACTATTAAAACGTCTAAAAATGGGATACGGTTATTTTCTTCATTTTCTATAGTGAATTTTATTGATGGTACTAATGAATTAATGATTGAAACAAAGCCCTCAAGATTAAAATTTTCTTCTAAAATACCTAGAACATCATCAACATATCGATACCACACAATTTGGGAAGACCACACTGAAGGGATTAATCTAGATTCAAAAAATTCCATATATATGTTGGATAAAAGTGGAGACAAAGGATTACCCATAGCCATACCAAAAACCTGTTCATAGAAATCTCCATTAAAACTAAATTTACACTTTTTAATGCACAAACAAATGAGCTCAATAATAGTAGGGGTTGATAAAGGTAAATCATAAGCATCTAAAATACCCGACAGGAAATCCAATAAGTCATCAACCGGCACTTTGGTAAACAATGAAGTTACATCAAAACTTACTAATCTATGTCTAGACGTAAGGTTAACGTTTTGTAATTTTTCGCAAAGATCAACAGAATTTTTTATATGAGAGGTTGAAATAGATCCTAAGATCGGGGAAAGTAATTTGACTAAATATTTGGATAATTTATAGTTAATAGAACCTGTAGCACTGATAATTGGTCTGATTGGATATCCTGTTTTATGGGTTTTAATTAAACCATATAAATAAGGCAAAGACGGACCAGTAGAGATAAAGGCATTAATTAAGGATTTTTCTTGTTTTAAGATAGATTTTAAGTTTTTATTAAAATCTTTGATGACCTCGTCTAAGGGATTAACTCTTAATTTTATGTAAGTAGAAACATCAGATAAAAGTACATACATCTTTTCTAAATAAGTTGTTATCCTAAATATTTCTTAGAAAAATGTATGAATAAGGCTAAGAAAACATTTTATAGTGTCCAATTAGAGAGAAAGGAAACAATTAATAATATGCTTTGTTTGCCATTTCATGTTTGTTTTTTAGATGTTATACCCCTTTTGAAAAAACTAGATATTGCTGTAGTGTTTAAATATAATTGTACTTTAAAAAACATGTTAATTAAGAATAGTTCTGGAAATGATAATAATGTAATATATAGCATTCCTTGTTCAGAGTGTAACCTATTTTATGTTGGCCAAACATCAAAAAGTATACCAGTCAGATTAAAACAACATCAGGTGGCCGTCTCCAGGGGTTCTCTTAATAATGCCTTGGCCTCCCACTGGTTAGGGTCAAGTCACAGAATTGGTTGGTCAAAGACGGAAAAAGTAATCCATGTAAATGACTATTTCCAAAGGAATATTGTTGAATCATTTTTAATCTCCTGTACTCAAGGTAGAAATTTGAATCTAAGTCCAGGTCTGTTTTCCGTTAATCCAGTATTATCCTTTTATCTAAAATCTGACTTCTCCGGAATTATTAAGAAACTGACAGCTGTTGGATCCCCTTCTCCTGTATAAATACGATGTCTTTGTATATGTATTCTCATTGCTGAGTTTGATAATGTCTTGAGTGGATGAAAGTACTAACTCCAATCAAGTCTTTTTCATTTTTCCTTTCGTGGCTATAATACACAATATATATATATATATATATATATATATATATATATATATATATATATATATATATATATATATATATATATATATATATATATATATATATATATATATATATATATATATATATATATATATATATATATATATATAATGTTGTAGGTTCTCATTCATTTTGGGTTGGTATGCAGTGTTTTAAATCGATTCATAATTGCTGATTACTAACAGGTCTAAGATATTATTTGGTACTACTTTACTCTTAATTTCAACATGTTGCTCCAACACAATGCATTATCAAATATTATTAGACTATGTACAGGTGAAGAGATAGTAATTACTTTTGCTGCTATTCGTTTACTAAACACCTTTTAATATATTTGATTATTAATCAGCTTTGTATTTAATTCTCATCATATTTGTACAATTTAATAATCAGTGAGTTACTGAGCTAATCATTATACAGTGCAAATGAATCCTCCTCTGTATTTGATAAATCTGGCTTTATAGCTTGATGTTTTTCACTAATTTTAAAGGTAAATTTTATAAATAGATAAGAGGTATTAAACAATGTAACCTTAAACTGTTTCAGTTATTCATATGCAATCACTTTAAGACACATTTATTCTTTTCAACTTGATACACTGTACCAGACTTGTGTTTCTTCAGTTTGTCTTTTCATTCTCTCTCATCAATGTAGTGATAAGTGAAATTGGATGTGACGTGGCTTTTTGGTAAATAATGTGTATTTTTCGGGGGAAATAGAAGCTGTACAGTTGACCCTCATTTTGTCCTACAATAAACATTGAGGAATGATTTTATGTTGTACCATAATAAATGGTAACATACAAGGTTTTTTTATCAAAGAGGGTCCACTGTACATGATTTGAGGCCTGATAGCAAAGTGTTGTAGGTGCTGAGTTCTGGGGCAACGCGGAATACACGGGCCCTCTGGTCACCATCTGTGAACTACAACACCTGCCCTGCCTTCTTCCACGTTTTGGCACCAGAGGTGGGCTCCACCCCACAGGTGGTTTGTTGGCAAAGCTGATGGGCTTTATGCTACTGATCCTATGGCTTTTCAATACTTTATCTTACGTGTGATGCTTGCCATAATCATTAGGCTGTGCTGTAATGTTTGTTGGTTTATATGACATATTAGTATTTGAGGAAGTAC
>NC_090751.1:16195383-16265383 GCF_036898095.1 Palaemon carinicauda
ATTCAAAGATTATAAAATTAATTAATTAATTAAAAATATATTGATGCCAAACATTCATTTGCTAGGCTACCGCCAAAAAGTTTCCAATGAGTGTTAATAAACATAAATATATTTGTACATTGCCATAGTTCATCAATTTTCCAATTATGAAAGTGGACTTTGTTAACAGATAGTTTTAACACCTGCCAAGTTAAACACAACTGATGTTTGCAGTGCTCATGAATGCATTATGTTAACACTATGGTGACAAAGCTGAGGCTTTTACCCTTTCAGTTTACAAGTACTGTCTAAATTACAATTCTTTTTATTTACACTTGCTCCAATATTCATATTAAACTACATACTCTTTAGTATTTTATTAATTTTATTAAATATTTTATCTAGAAAAAAACCCTCTTACCATCCAAACTTGTGCAGGACTATCCTAATATCCAGATAAATAATGCAAGATTAGTGACTGTTTGGTCTATCGAATTATAAACGCTCTATATTTGCAGTCTTGAATACAAACTTTCTATTTTATATGTATACAGACTCCGGAAATAGATCCTTTGATGGGCAATACATATTTTATTTTAAAAACCCACAGTTTGAACTTTTATCTAAGACATAATTATTCCATATATTATTGAGACTGGTAAGGGAAATGAACATGCCATGTTTTATTTACTATATGAATAGCCAAATATACTGTGATATAGAGATTAAATGAACTGCTTAGCTTGAACAAGGATGCACACATAACTAGCATTTAAACTCTTAGATATTTGGAAAATTTTTGCCCATGTATCAGGAATGCATACTGCTAATCAAGTGTGCTTTTCATTGCCATTTTGTAGTTATTTTTTTTGCTTAGACAAATAGTCAACAAATGGTATTTACCATTCCAAATGCATATAACGTTTTTATACCTTCGGACACCATTTTGTTGCTCTGATTAAATAATTTCATCATTTTCAGTGCATATTCCAAATATGCACGACATTATTTTTGTTAGTTACAATATGATAAAGAATCATTCTTACTAAAGTAAGTCCATATATTTTATACATAGGAAACTATTGATATTTCATTTTAATGTTAGAATTAATGTGCAAGGATTCAGAGATAAAGGCAGTTCTTATGATACTCTGATGCTTTAAACTTTATGGTTCTACAAAGGACATTTGAGATTGAGAATTTGGTTTCTAACATTTCCATTTAGACTCCAGTGAAATACCGCAAATATGCTCTTACCTTAGACAACGATAATTATTATTCTCAAAATTAACATTTGGTTTTATGTCCCTAGCAAGTTATTTCAGAGATGGAAGATAGTTCCTTGTTCATTCAAATAAATTGTATAAATTAGGATGTAGAATGTGATAGCTTCACAGTAAATCCCTAGGTTAAGAACATTCAACTCGTGTAGTTTGATAAAAATGTCAACTCGTGTAGTTTGATAAAAATGTGTTTGCGAAAAGGAAAAAATATTTTAACCTTTTAAAGGTATTTTATTATGGGGAAAGAGATGTAGGAATTTGTGATACAAAGCAGGCTACCTTACTACTAATAGAAAAAGCAGCAAACTGAAAACAAAGCAGATTAGGCCATTGAGGCTTAATCTGGATACTTAAGTTAATTGTATTGAACTTCAGAACGTTTCAACTTGTGACCCATTCTTGGAACACATTGCAACCATTTTATAGAAACCGACTTATGTATGTTGATGATGATGTGAGTCTCATTTGCTCAAGTTAAATAACTAGTCATTTGTGCTCTATAGTTGACAGTTGCATAGTGACTTATTGAACAATAAACTTTTCAGTTAGAGTACAGTATTTATATTGAAATAACTACTGACAATAAAAAGTTAAAGATGTATGTTTCATCTGCATTTTGCTATGATGATTTCAAGAACCATATAAAACGACCTCTGTTGTTACCATATTGCTTGATTACTTTCTTGATGTTTGATAGTCTAAATGTTAAGGAAAACGTAAATATTTAATTCTTGAAAAAAAAAAAAATTAGACCCTTGTAATTTGAGACCATTATCTTCTTAAAAGTGTAGAAGAGATTACATATTAGGTAAGATTATTTTAGGCATAAATTGAAGTCTCCTAGTTAAAGATTATCATGCATACCAAGACAAGCAGATTTAAGCTTACAGAATGGTATAGAGGGTAACAAAGTTAATTAAGAGAAATAGTTTTAAATCTGCCTGACAATTTTGATAGGATGCAAGCAGAGCATGGTATTGCACGGACTTTGGGTCTTCTATTGATAGAACAATTGACCATGTGTTGTGCATTTTAGATAAGAATAATCTTTAAAAAAGTGCATCAATTGGTAGTAGGTGATGGGGTAAAAGATACATTTATAAGGTAACCAAACATGGCACAAGTCAACAAAAATTCAAAATAGCAGTATTCTTGTATTGCCTTGTGTGGTAAAGCATACTGTACTAAACTGCATGGTTATCGATAAACCTACTAACCTGTAAAGAAATAGGTTTGTATAGAATTACTGTAATTATAAATGTTGAACAAATTGTACATTGGTATTGGCTTGCATTCCTAAGACCAGGGATGATTTATATTCTGTTGGGAAAAGAAAAGGGACGGCTTTGCGGGTTAGTTCACTATAGATATATAAAATAATAGTGTATAAAACAATTTTTGCTGTTCTCACAGCAGTTTACATGAAATCTCAATTGATGTTATTCAAAGTTGTACTTATGTAAATTTTTTTATGACTTAAAATACAGTTGCAACAGTTGCATCATATTTGCAAGAGTAGTCCCTAGGTTCAAGAAATATATGTTTACAGATACAGTATAGTAACATCTGAAGTTCACATAAGCCATGTTAGGTTTAAGACTTCTAGATTTTTATTTTACAATATGAATGTCTTCACTTGCGTTATTAATTTTATTTATAAATAAACTACTGCAATGGACATGATCAGATTGGTAAAATAGATTGTACCGTATTGTTAAATCTTCCATCAATTTTAGAAGAAAAGCAATCCCTGTACTTTGGACAACATTAATTCTGTTCTTTATTTGGTATCAGATTTTATATACCAAAGAAAATGAAGAAGTAAAATACAGAAGCTTCCTGATATGTGATATTTGGTTTGCAGAAAATTCTTCCAGTGGTCAGCCTAAAGTACTCTTTAAAGGTCACTTAATTGAACTGTACCACAATAAGTACTTTCAGCTTTAATTATGAAATATACTTTACTTTCACCTGTCTGGATTACACAGTAATCATATATATGTTGGTAACAGGGTGGGTGCAGTGGTAGCGGAGTTAGTGGCAACATAAGTAGTGGTGGTGGAAATGGAAGCATTGCAGGGTTGACAGTATCTAGCTTGGGTGTCCCTGTCCAAGAAGCTAATGTTGTGACTCAACCCCTCGGCCCCCAGTACACTCATCGTACAACAGACATCCCACCTACAGAAGTTATCCAGCAGGTGAGAGATAGTAGTATGTTTTAAATGGTAAGGAAACCATAGGTACTGCAATATAAATTTTTTGTCTTTCAGCTGACAATGCTATGTTTGTAGTGTTTTGGGAAATCAATAAAAATAATTCTTCAAAAATGAAAAAACTTAAATTCATGAAGAAATTTTGAAGTACCCAGAACTTATTACCCATTCCACCGAATTTTTATTTGGGAAAACTTTTTAACCACTAACCTTCAAGATTGTTTGCTCTCTTAATTAATCAATAAAAATATTGTTCACATCATTATTTACAGTATTTTCAGTATTGTAATTATTTCTGTGAACCTCTCCTGATGTTCATATTCCTTCTCTCGGGAAGCTGAAGTTTTATCCAAATTTACCCATAAAACTAAAAATTTTCCAATTTTCTTTCCTTTCAATAGACATATGCCACCCTGACACTAGTAAAACTTTTCTCCCCCCCCCATGCCATGAATGCTGGGTGGTAAGGCATGCCATTTTGGTGACATGCAGCATGAATTATCATTTGTGTCATGCACGTGCTTAAGTTGCACACTATCTACATAGTGCGCGGCTAAAAATGGGCTGCATTGGTAGGTATTGACGCATAATGACACTACTAATTCACTCATAGATTAAAGTATTAACAAGAACTGTCGGCATTGTTTTCGCAATGCTCATGCCAGGGTCATGTAAATGGCATGCTTATAGCTTGAACATTTATGTGGCACAAACCTGTACATCATTTAAAAATTCTTTCAATGACATGGCTCGCACCTCTGCCCCCTCGAAGGCCTCACTGTTCAGTTTGTGGGCAATTATGTTTATGGTCGCCGACCAAATCAAAGTTCAGAGCACAAAAGGAAACTTGCAATTAGTTCAGGGGGAAATCCAGAGAAGCAAGGCCATTCTATTATAGCAGCGATTATGACAATAATGACATGCCAGCACTGAATTCCAGTACAGCACCCAACGAATCAAGTTTTGATAGTGATGGGCTTCAAAAGCTCTGAAACTTGATTATTTTTTTGTGAAATCCCAGAAGACCAATAAATATTCAATTAAAAGAAATAATTCTAATCAGCTTTTCCTATTTAAAAAACCTGACTTCTCATGTTGGGTCCAGAGAACTAGTAATGTGTCTCAATGATTGGGAAAGTTTCTGAGGCACAGAAACATTCATTTATTTATTTCCTTATTTTGGGTCCTGTTTTGGATATAAATAGGATTGATCAAGTGAGTGGGTACTTGGACTCAATGTGATGCTCCAAGGTTAATTTCTAGGGATACTCAAGTTTCTGTCTTTTAGCCAATTGCTTCAACAGCCTTAGAATTATTACCTAGAAATTCCTTTTGCATCAGGTGTAGAACATCAGGATTCCGATCTAGTAGACGTTCCGGAAGAGTTGCCAGCCGGACTTGAAGATCTTATCAGAGAACACTTAAGACAGTCCTCCCCTACAAATCCCAGTTGTAGGAAGACTTTCCCACTTTTATCACCTTTAGGAGAGCCTTTGTCCCAATCTGTGGGTATAATTAAAGAAAGGTAGTAGATTTCTATAGACTTCAATCCTCCCTTGTTCGAGAACTATTTCCATTTTCAAATTATAACAAATTAGCAAGAAGAGGTTCTTTTTGGACTTATTTGAAAATTGGTAATGTTATTCTATGTATTTGTGGTAGCTCCACCCCTGCTGATTGTTACCCAAATTCCATAACTCATATTATCTGAAGTCTTTTGGCAAAAGGCTGATGGTAGAAGATTTGGAGTATGTGATGCACTTCTTACAATCCAACACTGTACAAAAATCCCTTGATTGTGGTTAGGATGTATGACTGGCCTTGATTTTAGTGCTGCTTTTGTGTTAATCATAAGGCCCTTGTTTTCAAACTTTAAAAACCAATAGGTATAGGTTGGTGTTTTCTTAACATCATTTTTGAATTATTAAGTAACAGATTACAGAGAGTAGCAGTTGATGGGCACCATGGTGACTTTAGGAATGAAATATCTGATGTTCCATGGGGGTAATGTTCTCTGTCTAATACTTTTCATAATTATATATGCATATGGTGTTTGGCCTCGAAAAAAAATACTAAATGATCTATTCCACCTCTATGAGAGTGAGAGAGTCAGCAATATGAGCCCCAGGGGAGGTTTATAGAAATAAACAGAAATTTAATGATAAAATTTCATATTTCTATACACACCTGAGGTTCATATAATGCCCACCCTTATCCCCACTGACTTTTCATGTAAAGAGGATAAAAAATAAGTTTCAACTTCATGACTGAAAAGACAAAGGACCTTTGGCTTGACAAGCCATCGCTGGTTACCATTAATCGCCAAATTATCTCGATACTTTAAAGTCAAAGTCTATTGAAAGAAAAGAAAATGGGAAATTTATTTATTTTTAGGGGTCAATTTTGATGAAACTGAGTTTCCAGTGAGAAGCAATATGAATATCTGATGATTATAGAAATAACAAATTTTATCATTAAAATTGTTTTTTCTTGTTCAAGCTTTGTCCTTTCCCTTCATTTTGCCAATTGGCTTTTTTAGATTACAGCGTATAAAATTTTGCTAATAAGCTTATTTGCTCAAAAATTTCATATAGCTTTTCATATGAATAGGACTGTTCTGTTTAACTTCCTTATGCTAAAATCACAATTAGGAAACTATAGTAAGAGAGTTCCTTTTTTGTAAATACTGTAGTAATTGTTGTGTATTCTGCAAATCCAGTAATTTAGAATGTTTCCCATGTGCATTGAAACTTTTATATTTAGTATTGCATGAATGTTTTACATGAATGAAACCCTTTAGTTTAATTGAATTATTATAGAAATATGGTTAAACGGTGTTATTTAGCAATAGTGTGTTTTATGTAAATTATCACCAAAATATTCACCTGTTTTAGTGGTACAGTAGTTGTTGCTATTTTAAACTACTATTATTAATTAAATTTGAATATTTTCATTATTTCATTTCTGATTAATTGACTTAAAGAGGGAAAATCTGTGGCTGTTACAACAAAAGAAGTTCTTAGTAAATGTAGATATTTAAATGAAGTTAAAGAAATTGATAAAAGTGAAAGATATGTGTTATGATGGCTACTCCTTTTACCTTTTTAATAGATTGCATGGAATAGTTATTGGAGAAATTCTGCCGTACTTATGTGATTGTTTTGTGAATTTAGGAGAAAAAAGGTTAATGGTACAAGCTCTTTGTAAATGTTTTTGGTACTGACTTTATCAAATCTTTGTGACTAGTTATGAAATTTAGTTACATCAATGTCTACAATATCTTCTAATCAAGCTCCATTTACTGTAGTTCATATAGTATAAATCTTACTAGCAGAACCATAACCTTAGTGATATACAGTATTATCATAGATACTTTCATTAAGTCATTTTTATTCTTTACATTTTGCTGTTATTCATATACAGTATGGTTTTGCGACCAAATTATTAATTCTCCTTTGAACAAGTATTTGTAGGCTGTGTTGTATTTATTTTAAGATTGATAATGGTTGAATACTAAATTTTTGGTTCCCTTAAGAACGATATGATATAGCATATTGTACTTGGATTAAACTCCAATGAAGCCTAGTATTGTGTTTGTCGTTTAAATTTCTTACATAACTTGTACCTCTTGATGTAAGCTTTAATGGATATGAATAGTGCAGTTTTATTTTATTGCTAATGCCATGCCTGCTGTAGTAACATCTGGTATTTTATAACATACTATGAATGTAAATTGCTTAATATTGTCTGGTAAACCTTATTCTGCTGTTATCATTGAATTTTAAGGAAATAGCACAATGATGACAGGATTAAAACTTTAGTAGAAAAGGATATAGGTTTAGGAAAGGAAAGTCATTTGTATGTTGAATCAATACAATTCCAGGTAAGTTTTATCAGATTACTCAGAAAAATTTCAATTGCGAGAAAGTATGAATTTTTAGTCATTAATGACTATACAGAAAACAACACTTAATATTTACCCAATTTTAATGTTCTTTTACTACCAGCACCAGTATCTTACTTTAAAGCATACGATTTGCCATTATATATTTGGTAAATTGGGAATATACAGTAACTTACTTTCTGCCAAGCGTTAAACTATACATAGAGGTATTTTAAACTTCAAGCTTTAGTTAGCATTACTGTACAGTATTAACAACTAAGGGTCTATCATGTATTATTAAAAAAGTCTGCGTATATCAAGTGTCTTTCTATAGTTTAACATTACTGTTCAGTGTTGAAGAAAAAGTCGGGAATATTACTGGCTCCCCCTTCCAAGAACAAATTAACTGCCCCTAAACTACAAAAAAAAAAAATCTATTAATAAGAGTAATTCACAGTGTAATAAATTAAATTGATTTCTCCATACTTAAAAATCAATAAATAACTTAATAGTTCAATACTATATGGTGATAACATTTTTATTAAATCATTATAATGATATACATTTAATACACAAAAATGTAATTCAGAAGTTCACTGGTAAAGGGATTTTAAGGAAATTTATGCACAAAGATAAAGTACTCCCTGATCACAGCAGGACATAAGGACAACTAATATTTTGTGCCTGTTTAAAAATTCAGTACTTGAACAGAACCTGTATTGTGGTTTTACAGTACAGTATGCAAGTATTTTAGTCATATTGCTGTATCATAAGCAATCTTCCATTAAACGCAGGCGCTGCAACTTCTGACAATAAACTTGTGTTAGATCTTAAACAATTAAGTGATTTAGAAATGGCAAGGGGTTTGACTGGTTGCATGTCTTACTAACAATAACACTTATTCAGGGACTGCATGATATAGTTAAAGAAAAACTGTCGTAAAGCCACTGAAAATTAAAAAAAAATTATGGAATTATAAGGATATCATTGCAAGGTTAATTTAGCTGGCAAGCTAACAGTCTGATACAAAATTAGGTCCTAGTATTTCTTAGACGACATTAGGGAAGAGCATTTCTTATAACGGCCATTAATCTGAATATTTAATTTACATGTATTCAAACACACTCTTTGTAGACATTGCTTTCACCCATAATAGCAGTCTTTTGAATTATGATCATATACTTTAAGTGAATTTTAATATTTTTTATGGCAACTGGAATAAGTAAGTTTTCTGGTTGAAAAACAAAAAAAAATTTGCATACATTTACTCCCTCCTCCCCCCAAAAAAAAAAATTTCTTATTCTCATTTATGGAGTTACATGTTATAAAACTGCAAAATCTGAAGTGGTAAGCACATTGAGTTAGAAGTTAAGTATTCAGAAAGAATATTGAAGTTTATCCATTTATTAAGTGAAATATCTGTAAATGTAAGGATTAAATTAGATAAGGTGTATAATTTTCAATAACCTAATAGGATATTTAATTAAATCAAATTAATTTTGTCATTAAAATATATAAAATAAAGCTTGGTATCAATTTTTTTATATATTTGAATTTAGTGTGATATTGATGTTATTAACTGGTCATCAAAATTTTGCTTAACTCAAGCTAAAGGTCGATCTTTTTAAGTACTATTGAAATCAAACCACAATAGTACCTCTAAAGATTAGATGAAATATCTTCTCTCCTTAAATCTGCTAACTTTGATTAATCTTTATGAGCTGAGTAGTAAAAGTAGTGCATGACTCCTTGGTGGTTCATAGGTTGCATGTGAGGTGGAGGGTAAGGAGGGTATGTGTTCCCTCCCACTGCCCCGTGGTCCACTGCACATGCATCCGGGCGGTGCTCTCACAATCATCGTTACTCCCCCAATACCTCCACTGAACCAGACCTTGCAGCCCGAAACTCAGGTAACTTCTTCTTGTGTGTGTGTATGTCAGCCTTCTGTATTAGCGCCAAATTAAAGGAGAATGATAACAGCTATTGGGACCAGTTTGTGATGTTGCGTCCAGCATGTTTTTTCTTAGATTTAGAACTTACTGTACAGTTGTATAAATTCATGTCATCTATACATATTGTTATTAGGGAACAAAACCCCCAGTCACTGTGGAAGTGACAAAACATTTATTTTTTAAGTATGCATAAAGGTCTAGAGGACTATGAAGGGACAGTATTAATCAGTATCTATAGTTTAGCTTCCACAATACTGTATATCCTCTGTACATGGGTATTTATTTCAGTCCATGCAAATATTTTTATCAACTTCCTGGCTCCATATTAGCCAGATGAAGTTAATGTGGTAATTATCTGCAAAATGGTAGGGATTAAAAAGATGCTTTTAGGATATAATTCATGTATCGGTACATCATAATACTGTACAGTGGAACGCATATCTTTCTCTCTACATTATTATAGTCACAAAGCTCTTTAAGTTTATCTCTCGTTTTATTATTGACTTTTTTTTCTACATTCTGTTTCTCTGCAAAAGAATACACCATTGAAATGTGTAATACACAGTGCTATTTTGGAATATGTTTATTTTTTAATGCATAAAAGTTCATTTTCTATTGAGAAATTAAAAGAAAAAACCTTCTGATGAAGTAATCAAGTTGTATATTTTCACTCAGTGCATATATACACAACTTACACATAAGTGTGTGGAAATTTATGTACAGTACATGAAATATTTTTGATACTGTACTTTCACAAATGCATGAATGTTGTGATTTTATAGTAGACTCCTATAATGTTATGTCAGACTTCTTTAATGCATTGTAAAAGGAATTTCAGATGTAGGTGTTGTTTCAGGCTGCATCTTGTATATATACAATATAGTACAGTACTGCCATATCAGTTGGAAGTAGTAATAGTAGTAGTAGCAGCAGTATCATCAATGTATTATGTTTCCTTTAGTAACTAACATCATAAAACATGAATATATTTCATCCCTGACAAAAAGTGAATCATCAAACTACATTTTTGCAATGCCTTTGAAAGTTTTTTTATTAGTTTTTATAGGAATGTTGATGTAGCTTTTTATAGTCTGAGATAAGTAATAAAAAATTCATAATTTATAGTCTGAGATAATTAATAAAAAATTCATAATCAAATTCATTTCTACTCGATCGACTGATGTTCACATTGATTCTTCTTTAGAATTGCGATACCCATCAAAGTTTAAATTTAAAAAAAAAAAACCCATCTTTCCTTTCAATAGATATATGCCTCAACTAAAGTAATGAAACACAATTGGTTAATGGCAAGAAGTGAAGAGACCCACCAGGAGCTCTCTTTCTTTTCAGTATCAAAGTCGAAACTATTCCCTATCTACTTGATGTCCAAAGTCAGAAGGAAAGAGGGTAAGCACTTATATGAGTATCAGTTGAGAGTGGAGTACTGAAATAAAAAAATTTATTTTTAATATCTATTTGAGTCTATGAACCTCTGATATTTATAATGCTGTTTCCCACACTGATGAAGTGGGAAGAAAGAGATTGGAATTTATGGAATTGAAATACCTAGAATAGTGGTAACAACCATTTTAAAATATTTTTGAAATACAGTACTCAAGGTTTATTTTCTAAAGATATTTAAATCCTGAACTTACGACTTTCTGTATATCATATTTATAATTCCTTAACCTATATAACCTCTACACCATGTAATTAAAATTAGAATTCTTGTAAAATAAGAAAATTATCAGTTAACTGAACTAACTGTTAATTGGCCACATCAACAACAGCCACTATATGACCTAGAGCTCAGCAATCTCAATAAGTAACCCAGGATTCTTCAAAGATAATATTCAGCAAACACTGACTTGGTATGCCAATGAGCTGCTACTTAAACTATTCCCAAAGGAAGATTTTTGCAAAAATCTAGTTGTAGCTATACAGTACTACTTCTAATATCATGCCCCTTTACAATATTTTTATTAGATTTGGGTCCAATTATTAGTGAACTTCTAAATAATACTGAATGGCTCTTACTGGATAAATAAATTTATTTTCTGATGAAATGCTTATGTTTACATTTCCAAAGAGGGGATGTGAAAAAATTGCAGCAGAGACTTAGTCTTATATTAATTATTTGCTGTGGAGGAAGGCAAAGGAGAAAAAAATATCTTATGCTCCCCCAAAGCCAACTTTAAATGATAGTGCTTATAAGATATTATGCACTTAACCAACATAAATAGGAAAAGTGTAAAATGGTCCAAAAGCTGGACCTTTTATATCTTGTAAAATGCATCCATTCCAATGAATAGACATTACTACTGGAGGTCGTTTAATTCGAAAAGTTCTAAATACACATGCCATAAAATATGAAATGGCTCGATCTAATCTCAAATGCCTGATTACAGAATTAAGAGTTAATCCATATCCCTCAATGTCTAACATTGAAAGGTTCTTTTCATAAAAAGGAAATGTAAATATTTAACTATCATTCTAGCTAATTCTAGACAATGATATGGTACATTCTTAGATTGGTACCACTAAAAATTTACATTCCAGTCTTTTGATGTAGAAAAAGACAACTTTTTTAGAACCTATAAAAGATAATCTAGTTGTTCAAAAGAACGACTAGGATTGAGGGAATGCAAGGGCTTAGTAGCAGAAGGGTCTACAGTAAATAAAAGATCAAGGCTCTGAGAGAGAATATTAGCTATGTAAGTCACAGGGAACATTCAGAATCTTTACTACATCAAACACTATTATCACTATACCCAACCTGAGAAGTTAGGTTAGGGTTGGCAACCAGGCAGTTAAGATTAGAATTACCACCTTTAAGAGAAGACTTGATGGCCTTCCGAGATAACAAAGGAAGCTATTAAGTTAAAAACTTAGAAATTTATCACCTTCCGAGATAACAAAGGAAGCCATTAAGATAAGAACTTTGAAGCTCACCACTCAAAATTTAGCTGGTTAAATGCTGAATTAAGGAATAGTACTGGCATGTCCTTATCATCATTAATCCTTCATTAAACATGTTGCCTATTATTCTCTCCTGAAATTCCCTCCTGAACTAGAAGTTTCATTTGTGCTTTGCACTTGAAAAGACAAATAAAGAAAAAAGAGCCCTTGCACATCTCTCCTTCTCTTCTTGCCATTAACCACTAGAGTGTTTCATTATTTTACTAGGAGCATGTGTCTATTGAAAGGATAGATGGGAAATTGAAAAAAAAAATAAATTATAGGTGAATGTCAATAAACCAAGCTTCTAGAGAAGCAGCAATACTGTATAAACAATGGGAAGTTCATAGAAATAATTTAGATACAGTATATTTTTTATAAAAGACAAAATTAAAAGAATAAATTTGAACATTTACAACAACTTTACAAATGACCATTTCAAAACAAATACACTCAATTAGGTATATACCAGTACCCATTCCTTTTTTTCTGAGTAGGGCATTGCTTAAATATAACATTTTAATGAAAAGAATATGAAAGGTTTATACAGTATTAAATTATACAAAACTTATATATCTATTTTTGTGGTTTATTTATATGCTGGAATAGTCAGTGCATTTGGAAGGATATGTGGGCACTACATGTTTTCCAACTCTTACTCTATTAACACAGTAATGGCCTCCGTCTTAGGCTGTAGCATTGGTTCATCAAGATCATTCGATCACATTACTAAACGCCTAGGGCTTTCCCAAAGGATTTGTTATTTATTGAAAGGTCAAACCAGGTACAATATAAAGATAAGGAATTAGGAAGTGAAGTGGAAAGAGAAGGGATTAGGATAAAAAGAAAAGAAGCAATGCAATCAGGTATTGAAGGGATGCTGTAAAGAATGTTTATTACTACTGTATATACAAAGTTCCACACAACAAAAAATTTAAGTAACTATTGTAAAAACACACTCTTATTAATGTCATAATTTTACAAGCCCGTCTTTGCTTTTTTTTCAGTATTTCATGTATAAAACTAATCTCACCACATTATTTAAAAAAAGCACTTGAACAGCCATTTATGTGCCACCTCAAGCTCTAATTGTTGATAATCACAGTTTACAAATTGTACACAAGCTTGCATTTCCATGTGAAAGCATGGATGCAGTTAGAAGTAAAAAATATTCAAAGAAACCCTTGACAAACAGCTTAAGAGACTATAATTTTCCTGCAAATATTTATTCATGAATCACAAGATATTTGTCTTTATGATAGGCTTAATTTAGGCTTGTAATACCTGTACAGTAAGGGCCAGGTTTCATTAGCTTTACAGGTGAGATATAATTTTATAGGGGTTAGTTTGATGCAATGTGCTTGTTAAAGACTTCCAGTGTTGTAGCTTATTATTGGTAGTAATTTTTCTTCAAATTCTCAATTTCTTTCAATGATTTGTAATCGTTAGCATAATTAAGTACTGTAATGTTCAAATAAATTTAATTCTTTTTTCCCTTAGTATGAACAGCACTTGTTCACCGAATTTTCATTTGCTTTTGCGTTGTAATGCTTATAATTTTAATGTGCTTTGGTGTGTGTATTTCTTATTGTACAGTACACTTTGTATGTATTATGTGCACCCTTACATTAATGCTTTAAATTTGCTAAATCTAAACTTCTGCTTAAAATTGAGTAATTTTAAGTTATAAACTTGCGCTTCATCCCTTAAACATACCATTTCATGGAGAGCATACACCACTAACTTTTTAAAGTTTTCTTTCCATTGACATTTATGAAAAACAAAAATTATTAGGTATTCTCTCCTGCAGGGCATTCCTAGTATGGGTTCAGAAGAACAGGGAGTTGTGCCTTCAACAGTTACTAGCGCAGTTGATGTTGCACCTATCGTTCCGGAGTCCATGTTACCAACTTCACAATTAACCACAGAAGCCACAGTACCTTCAAGAGAGCCCTTGATGGTGTCTGCTATTCCATATGCTGGCCAACCACCACAGCCTATTACCATCAATGAAATGACATTACCAGTTGGTGCCAACTTATTTCAGGCAAATTTTCCAGCTAATTTTCAACCAGTGTCTGATCCAACATTAGACCATATGCAACACATAGCCATGTTGAACACAGGTGTATCTGCAACGGGTGTAGGTGTAATGCCTGGTGTAAGCATAGCAGGACAGCCAACTACAATACCCACTGCCATGGCACAAGGTAAGCTTATATTTTTCTTGCTTTCATGAAATTTATAAAATCATCCTGAAATAAATCTTATTTATATAAAAATCTTTTGAAGATCAAATGGTAAAACATTGGGATTACGTTTTCAACAGGTATGGATATGGCTGGAGCAGCATTAGGTATCCCTACAGAAGTTAGATTAGTTGCAATGGACCCAAGCCCAGAACAACGCAGTAAGATGGATTTGAATGCTCTGAAGGAGCAGTTACAGAAACTTGTACCTGGTGCCCATCTTACTCTTACTTCTCATCCTCCTCAGGTAAAACAGTTCAGTTTGGTACATAAAGTTTATAGTGATGGTATTGATATGTTTGTAACAAATTTTATAAATTCAGAATTATAAAAAGGTGGTAATATTTTAGTCATCTTTCATAAGACCCCATAGTGTGTCATTCATAGTTATAGACTCCATCAGGCATCATTCTATCACATTGTTTTTCTTAGATAAAGTGCATCAAATGATTTTTGTTCTCGTGCTATTTCAGGATACCATTAATTCTGTGGCACCTACAATGGAAGTTCTTGCTAGTGAATATCAGCAAGTCCCACTAAATGATGCTCAGCCTCACATGAGCATACCACTAGCTGCTGATGGGACGGGAGTTGGCGTCACCCCTGTTATGCTCCCACAGACTGTTAGATTATACACAGGAGAAACTGTGGCACTTGTTCCTCAACAGTATACTGCCATGATGCCTGTTAATTTAGATGGTACTCCTGCTGCTACACCTGCAGGTTATGTAACAACTATGTCACCCCTGCCCCTAAGAAAGGAAACTTTGTGCAGAACACCCTCACTTAAAGATTCAGAAGAAGTAAAATCAGAGGCAGGTGATGCAAGGCAGACTAGAATAGCCCGTTTTCAAGTTACAAAAGTTGTTGAAGAATCAGGACGAAGAGGTAAGACATAGTGCATTTAGTACTCTTGTTATTTTCTGCAGGCAAAAGGATTTAGTTTTTTACAGGACCATTGAAATATTTACACTTTCATTCTCACCTAGATAAGAGAGAGATACATTCCAGAGTGGTTCTCAAGTTAAAAAGTTCTAGTCCAACCTTATTAACCCATGTATTAAGCTTATAATCCCTCACCCCTACTTAAATCCACTATCGCTAGTGAGATAGCCAACATTTTTGCTCTTTTTAAATTATTTTAATTTATTGCTCACAGGTTCTTATCAAGAAGCCTTTTTAGAATAAATATTTGCTTGTCGAAAAGTCTAATTAATTTTTTAGGTATAACTGATATTTGCTGATATGAACATCAGGAGAAAGTATGGTTTTATTAGGAATTCAAATTACTTTATAGAAAATTCTGTAATGTAGTTTTCAAACTACAACAAATTTTCATTTCCTTAACAAGCAAATTATTTTTCTCACTGACGTTAACAGATCAATGAAATACATCAAGAAGTTTAGAATTTTCATAGCGTTGTTATCCAAGAAAATCATTACATATAATTTGTTCCTGTGCAACTGCAAACCTTTTGTCCTTTAAAATAGGGAATGTCTTGTGCAGAGCTGGAACAGCCGTTGAAATCGTAAACAAGGTAGCTAACGACAGGTGGTGAGCGTGGTCGAATTAAAGACACCACTTTTTTCCTTCAGCTACAATGAGTACAGATATAATGTTACCTCTTATCCAATGTTTAATCTTTTTCTCATACATTTGAGTTTGAGTGGTTTATATTGGCTTCGTGTTAATAATAGGACGAAGCAAATAAGTTTGTAGGTGAACACTACAAAGATATTTATAACTAAATCAGTGGTAGATCGACACTTCCTACAATTAAAGGGATGACTGTTCATAATTATCCCCTTTTATGTTGTAGATCATGGCCTCCTGTTAGGCAGTTGTACTCTTTGAGCAGCAGGAAGTCTAAGCCTTCCCCGGCGTCTTTCTTGGCAATGCCCTTAACATGCCGGAGAAAATAGTTAGCATTTCAAGCTCCTCATCAAGCACTCTGTATGCTGAAGCCTCTGGGTATACACTTCTAGTTTGCCCGGGGAGGATGCTTCAGGGAGAGAGAACTCTGATTTATGTAGGGAAGCTTTTTCAGGGTTGGAGTGTAAGGGGATTGCCAAACCCCAACATGTACTGGAAGCTTTTCTTTGCAAAGCATCAACAACAAGTGACCTAAGAAAGATTTTTTTCCCTTCCTTAGGTCTCAAATGTAAGCCCTTAATGTTTTATTGAAGGGGCAGTTACCTGAGGCTACTTCATCCCCCATGCCAGTGACTCCCATTGGTGACATTAGTGATCGCAGTGCCAATAGTGTGTGACCAGAGATCCAGTGAAAAAAGTGGTGATCCCCACAGTCTTACCAAAGCCCAAAAAGATTCAAGGCTTCAGTTCCTGTGATTGTGCCTGCTCCATTGCCGAAAAAGCAGAAAAAAGCTCCGACACTGGTACTGGAGGTGCATAAACTAATAGTTAAACATAAAGCTTTTAGTACCAGTAAAATCAGTCCATTTAACCCCTGTGCTTTTCATCCCTGCTCCTGTGCCTGTGACTTAGGGCCAATAACTCCCTCTCTCGCTGTTCCTGTAACCCTTGTTCCCTGTATCTATGTTGGAAGCACCACTGAGTGTCCCTGCTGATTCTCCTGTGACATCGTTAACTAGTGTTGTGGTTCCTGTCAGTGCAACCCTTGTGTGTTCCCCCCTTAGGGATCTTAATCATCAATGATTGCTCACACCTTGCCTTCTGAGAGAAAGAAGCTATTTGGTTCCTCTTCCTCATCCTCTTTCAGTTTGGATACTCATTCTAACAAGAAAAAGAAGAAGTCCATTCATAGACACAAGAAAAGAGCTCTTGATGACATCACCTCTTTCAGGGTGGGGGGTGACCTATGCTACAGCCCCTTCCTCCATGAGCCAGGACTGCTGCCCGTTATACTTGTAACCGAGTGGGACAAAGGTGCATGTGGAACCAAAATGTGTTGCGGGTGTTTGGCAAGGGTATGAGGATACTTGGGATTCTCCTGCCCAACAGGTTATAGAAGCAGATGATTCTGAATTGGAGGGTTCCATATTGGATATTTTTTGCACTCATTAGCACTGACTTCAAGAATGGCTTTGGTCATTGATTGGCACTTTGGTACTCCTTAAGGGTTGAGGCCTTCTCTGGAGCTGCCTTGGTTAGATCTTACTACGGTCAACTCTTGTTATTAACGTTTGGTTATTCGCAAAATTCTTATAACACAAAAACGCCAAATTTGCCACTGAATTTCTAAATTGTAAAAAATTGCCCAAGGAAGAGTCAAGACAAGAAATTTAAGAGTTAGAAATTTCCACTTACGGCGTAATGTTAAAAAGCGTAAGTCAAGACATGAAATTTTTATAAATTGGCAAATGATACTGCAGTCAGGCCTCTTTTCTCTTTGATTTCACTTACACGCTACACAGAGAACCTCAATACCTATTATATAAAAAATCACTTTCGCAATAAATACTCTTGCGTCATGATAATTTCAAATAGCCCCCGCTCCTTTACACTGGGCATGCTTCACACCACTTACCTCTCTCCACCCACCTCACCCCAGCTTTTGCTGTACACTGTATATCACTTTACTGTGGTGAAAAATTACAGCTATATTTGAAATAAACAGGATTTTGATTAAACTGGTGTTTCCCTTAACTTTATCCAGTAATAATGTATGTGAGTAATATTCACATTTTAGTATCGTGTTTGCAAATAAAAACATAGCGAATTATAATCTTTTTCCATTGTCTCTGGAATTAAAAGCTCAAGATAGAGACAATTATCAGAAAATGGAGCCCTTCTCTACACCCCAGTCAAGACCATCTGCGACTTCCTCTGCTCAAATGGATCCTGTGCATGCAGGGAAATTTTGACAATGGAAAAATCTATAATGTTAAGTTAAATCCACTGTGCTTAGCTCAGTGGAGTCGCATGCTTTCTTACTAACTACAATAAGTGTTTTACAATAGTACCCTAATATTCTGTTTTCCTTCTTCCGCCATCTCCCGTTCATCCAAAGTATTGTCATTACAAAGGTTTGGAACAGGTAGAAACAGTGGCTGGATTAACCTTGGACCTGTCCGCCTGCTCCGGAGAGAAAAATTCTACTATGAAACTTCTCTCAACCATCCATACTCCTACCGGAGTGGGATGTACATATTGATGAAGAAAGGCTTGGGACAAGCGGAACAGGAACCAGGTTGCCTAGTATTCCGCCGGCCCCGGAATGTATAGTCAAAATGAACTAAGCGTATTGACAAGAAGGAGGTACAAGGAAATCAGAATTAGGGACACCAATACTGTTGCTGGAATACCTGGTTGGAAGTATGAATTCCTACTGTTGTAAATCCGGCCCATTAACAATATAAATTAAAGAACTACTAAACTCCGTCCGTAACCTTCTTTCTCGGAACAACCGTCCGTGTTAATATCTTTTTATATAAGGGATCAACCTACGGGATCAGAACAGGATAAAAATTTTTCTGAATCCGATCAAAGAAACATAGTAACTATCTCATAGATACGATTTCAAGTTATCCCGGCCCTCACGGAGCGGGATAGCGAAGATGGAATTCCGGGAATAGGGGGATACGCGGTACATAGCAAGGTGCATACTCAGTCTGGCGCGTCTGGTGGCCATCCATGACTAGCCGAGGAGAGAGCGCTACCTGCATCGACTCACAGAGCGTGTGAGCTATGTCTCTCTCTCAGCTGTCTCCCTTCTCTCCCCAGTGTACAACTCGAGCCTACTTCCCGAGGTTAGGGTGCGGCGAATAAGAATTCCACCGAGGTGGGTACAGGAGGAGGGAGACAGCCGAGAGGAGGGGCTCGTGATCAGGTGGTCACTGTGGCCGATCAGGTGGGACAACCCTCCAAGGCACAGTGGAACCACCCGATTGAGGCAGTAGGCCTATGGCCTTCTGTCCAAAGCATACAGATTAAATAATAATAATTTACTTAAAATATGTGTTCTAAAGTAAAGTACAGTAGGCTGTAACGGCATAATGTGAGTAAAAAGGGATAGGGAAAAGGAGGTAGGGAGAGGAACATGGTGTGATACGAGCATATAGCCTAACAAACCTTTTGAGGCACCCAACCATACTCTCGGTAGGAAGTTTGGTAGAGGGAGGAGGGAATTGTTAAGAATGGTTTTCGCTCTTCCAGCAGCTACAATTACGGGGTGCCTGTTGTGTTATTGAACAACCTGAAAAAGGCATGGTGCTGAGCCTTGGGTAGTGATAGCCCTGCGAGACGGGTACTTGCTAACTTTTCTGGACCATCACAGACTGACAGTGTTTACTAACGATTCTCCATCATCAAAAGCCCTGGTCTTACAAGTAGAGGTGAGAAGAATGTTGAAGTCGTGTGCGACTGCAGTAGTCTCCAGAATTCTATAGACAACTCTTCCTGATGGAAAAGACGACTGAGTTCTGGTGACCGAACCTCGAGCTCTCTCCTCTGAGCCAGTTTGTTTACTAAATGAAGTTTAGGAAGAAAAAGGTATGCTCTGTACTAATTTCCATCAGAGAAGGAATCTTCATGGTTTCAGTGGATTGGAATGCATACTTCCAGGTACTCAGTCATCAACTCTCCCAGAAGTACCTCTGCTGCTTCTTCCTCTATGTTACTGTGTACCAGTTCAAAACTATATTGGATTGTTTATTGCTTCCCATATGTTCACACAGTTGATCACGCTGTGGGGCGCTTAGGTCCATTTGCATGGGATTTGTCTGTTGAAGTATATCTATGCTTTGCTGACCCTGATCACTGTAAAGCAGTTTCTACAGGATCAAGATTGATTAATCTCCTTAAGTCACAGTCTGGGGTTGTTATAAATTAGAAGTTGAATCTCATACCCAAGCAGATGCTGAAGTATCTGGGCATGATAGACACGGGAGCAATGAGAGTCGTTCCATCAGCTCAGTGCTGGCAGAACTTTCAGGACCACTTTTCCTTGCTGGAGAAGCTCATTCTCTCAGGAGCCTCCATCAGAGAACCCTTGTGTTGTTAGAAGGATCACTGGTCAACTAATTTGTTTCAGTGAAAGAGGGAGGTGTGGAACGATCTGTCCTTGTGGTCAGACAAGGGAGACGGGAGACCCCACCAGGGGAGACCTTTTTAGTCCTCCACCTCCAGATATGCAACTGTTCTCAGACTCATCTCAGGTGTGAGGGAAAACATCTGCACATAAAGGGCCTTGAAAGGCAAGCAGCATTCCTAGCCCTGCAAGCATTCTAAGGATGTTTGAGGAGGCATTTGGTAGTTCTAATGAGCTACAACACCTGTGATAGCTTACATCAACAAGGAAGGAGGCACGGTTTTTACTCTTCATGTTCAAGTTGACAAAGACTCTTCAATAGAATGTTGATCACACCAGGACCCAGGATGATAATGTTAGCTCCCATACGTATGTCCACATGCCTAGTGGCATCCTAGTCTGATTGCTTTTCTGGTCAAAGTCGCTATGGATCTCACTTTTCTGTCAGCCCCACCTTCAGAGGTTCGAGACAATCCAGGACCTCATCCGAGCAAAAGGTTTAACATGAGGCACTGCACAAGAGATGTCTGGATATATAAAACGTTGGGCGGTGTCAGCCAGATACACTCAGGGTAACATTGGGCATTGTCACCAAGATACAATCTTGACAAGAGGAATGTCTTGGCAGGCTTGCTTAGTAACCAGAGGCAGGTTTTGGGGATTAGGGTGGTCCCTAGACCCTTTCATAATGGAGAGGCTTCCAGGCCCTGTGGTGTAATTGACTGTATTTGACACATTGCTAAACAGGAAGTCCTGGTGTTTTGGTCCTTGTGCCATGTTTGAAGGTGCCTTCTAACACTCATGAAATCACTTGGATGCCTATGCCTTCCCTCTGTCCACCTGGATCCAGACTCTCAATGGAATATTGATCACATCAGGCCCCAAGATGACAGTGGTGGCTCCCAGATGGCAACATGCTAAGTGGTATCCTGGTCTGTTTGCTTTTCTAGTCAAAGTCCTTATAGATCTTGCTTCTCTGTCAGCCCCTCCTTCAGAGGTTGGAGACTATCCATTATCTCATCCAGGCAAAGGGCTCTTCATAGGGTATTGCACAAGAGATATCTGGATACCTAAAACATTGGGCGGTATTAGCCAGTTACACTCTGGACAAGAGGATTGTCTAAACAGGCTTGCTTAGTCACGAGAGGCAGGTTCGGGGATTGGGATGGTCCCTAGACCCTTATGTAATGGAAGGCTTCTTGCCTTGTGGTGTAATTAAAATTGTTTGCCACATTGCTAGGAAGGAAATCCTGGTGTTTTGGTCCCCTGTTCTAGACCCATGCATCATGTTTGAAGGTCCCTTCCAACAATCATGAAATCACCTGGATGCTAATGCCTTCCCTCTGTCCACCTGGATCTAGACTCCTCAATAGAATGTTGATCACACCAGGACCAGGATGACACTGGTGGCTCCCAGATGGCCACATGCCAAGCGGTATTCTGATCTGTTTGCTTTTCTAGTCAAAGTCCATATAGATCTCACTTCTTAGTCAGCCCCACCAACAGCGGCTGGATACTATCCAGTATCTCATACGAGCAAAAGGCTTTACATGAGGCACTGCACAAGAGATGTCTGGATACCTGTGTCATTCTTTTGTTGCAGTCTACCAGGGAAAGTGAGTCGTCTTCTGTGATTGACATTATAGAAAGTATGTATGTGGACTTAATCTTCCTTCGCCGGGGGAAGCACCTCTCAGTCGTGGCTGTAAAAGGCTTTAAGAGTAGCCTTGATTACGGTCTTTTAACTTTAGGTCACAGGCCTTTCCTCCTCTTCTATGCTTGTGATAAGTTAGCAATCTTGCCCACCCCACAACCTCAGGCCCCCCAAAAGAGATGTGATCCTTACTCTCATGGCTCTTACCCTGCATGAGCCTTTGAGGTCATCAGGTAGAGATCCGACTCTCTTAACTGTCTTTTTGCTAGCCTTAGCATCGACAAAGAGAATGGGGGAATTACACATCTCTCTTATGTAGTAACCCATGCTGAGGGTTGGAAGGTCTCTTTGATTTTGTACCAAAGTTTGTTGCCAATACTCAAAACCTGTTTATATACAATTCCAGGTTCTATCCCCTCCCCTATACAAAGTGTCAGATGGTAATCAAGAGGAGATATGTTTGTCGTGTGAGGGCTCTGTGATGCTATCTGAAGAGAATTTTACATCTCAGGCCTTCCTTACCCCAAGGAGAACCAAGAAAGAAGTATCTTAGAACATAATCTCTTATAGCTTTATGAGACAATCCGTAGCCTCAGCTGCACAGAGGGTTGAAGTACCAGCTAGGACTAGAGCTCACGAAGTCAGGGGTCTAGGCTCCTGCTTAGTATTTGAGAGGAATCTTGCAGTCCGCCAGGTGTTGGTGGAAGGAGTTTGGAAATTTCAAACAATCTTCATGGCCATATACCTATTGGAGTATACCCACTAACCCCCTGATTTTTATTTTTTGTCCTATGGTGGCTGCCCAAGTAGATGGTTAGTCAACCCAACTGGAAGCATCTAAAAGGTTTGTACTATATACATGTAGGTATAAATCTATATAAACCTGAGTGCTGTAGTTGAATGTCCCACCTCATCCAACCCTCTACCTGAGAAGGTTAAAAGTGAAAAGGCTACTAGCTTCACTCACCACCTTAACTACCTTGCTGAAGACATTCCCTGTTTAAAGGACAGGGGGGGAGGGGTTAGCTAGGATAAATATAAATTAATTTTAATTTATTTTTTCAGGAATCTAGAGGTATTACAAATTCTCTCACTTTTTCCAATTCCATATCAGTCATTTGATATAATTTAGCATAAAAAAGACTTCAAAATAAAAAAGTAAAATTTGTAAATTATCCTGTCACAAAAAGGATTTAAGATGGCATATGTCTCTCCACTGTTATTAACATTAGAAACATTGCAGTAGAAATGTCATTACAGTATTTACAAATGTGTGTTTATTAAACATTTATTTGGTAGTTCAGGGTTTGCAAGCATATATTTTAGTAGTGACTGGCACTATGAAATATCTGAATGTATGGAACATATTTTGAATTACTGTATTGATTCCATATTTTCAGTATTGAATTGAGACTTCTGCTATTGTTTGATTTTAAATTTTACTTTTTATCACTTGTAAACTTTAAAGTTTGTTGTTACCCAGCATCAGATGCATCTACCTGTAGCAGTCCAGTGAGCTCTCCTGTACGCAGAGGAAGATTTGCTGTAATGAAAGTGGCTGAATCAATTGAATCTGCTGGTAGCACTCCAGTAAGTGCAGGTCCAGCAGTTGGGCAGGCTGAATCCCAGACACAAGATAACACTTGTGGTGACCCTCAGGTAAATAAATGCAAAGGATAACTTTCTATGCCTTGTCTTTAATTGATTGCTTAAATTAATTAATTTTTTTTTTTATCTACTTTACTTGATTAATTTGAGAAGGGTAATTAATTTTAATTTTATAGGTGGAAACTCCATCAGATCCTCAGTATTTGCCATCCTCTTTGGTGTCATCCTTTGTATCAGAGGATCCTCAGACTGCTACTCCAGTCACACCTGCTGCTGATGAAGACAGTTTAAGTCAACAACCTTCAACTAATGACTCTAGTGATGATCGTTTACCAACTCCGGATGGGAGCCACCTCAGTGTATGTATTAAAATTATATCTATATCATGTTTTGTAGTTTTTGTTAATTGGTAGTGCTAATAATTTTACTGGATTTCTGTATTTAGCAAGTTACATCTTTGAGTAAGATACTATCAGTTGAAACAAAAACCGTTTCTCTAGTGTAAACCTCTTTAAATTGAATGTAGAAGTATGAAGTTTTATCACCTCCATATTGTTTACATTTCACTCAGTAGGACTATTCATATACTTGTGTTACTTTGTGGGCATTCACGCTGCTGGTATTATGCATGACTGAATGCTCAATTTTTTTGTGTGCATGTGTATTTTTTTTTTTTATTAACATGCATGCTGGTAGGACATAAAAATGTTTTTTTTTTTATTTTATTTTAGCTTTTATGACCTGCTGCAAACATCAAGAAATGCAATCTAAGTGTTATTTTGCTTCCTTTAGGTTGTTACTAGACCCTCTGGCGATAGCTGGCAGCCCCAGTCCCAGCCTTCATCCTCCTCCTCTTCCTCCTCTGCCCCTCATGTGCAGGTACCTAGGTGTGAGAGGACTTCCCCTTCTACCTATTCCCCTCCACATACCCATTTTAATGCAAGTGTATCACAAAATGTACAGACAAACACAAAAGAACATATAATTCCAAGAAAAAAATTGACTGAGAAATGGCGTAAAAGGTCAAAGTCTCCAAATATTATTATTCCCACAAGGGCTAAGAGTTTTAGTAACTTATTAACCCCGGAAGATCATAGTAGCAGAAACCCTCATTCTCCTAGTGAAAATGTTCCTTTGATTAATGTTGAATATGAAGAAGATACCATTTATAAGAAATGGAAAGGAAAAAGAACAGCATCAATTGGACATGAGTTTCATACAAGTGTTTCCTATGATGCTGATTCTGATGAGACATTTGAAAGTCAATGTCATATTCAAAGAAAGAGTCATGACCGTCCTCCTCTATCTTCATCACTAAGATCAAATGATTCTCACCCTCATTTATCAAGAAGTCAAAGCCGTGAACGTCCTCCCTCTTCTCCATTATCAGTAAAATCTCCGAATTCACCAAAATCTCAGGGAACATCTAACAAAATCAGCCCTATTCCCCCACCAATTCCTCCAAGAAATAAACTTTTAAAATCAGCTCTGAAAAATAGTAACAGCATAAACTGGCTTGATCAAAGTAGTAGCATTGCCGACTTAGGAAGTTTATTTGAGGAAGTAAAGCAGTCTAGAGAGGCATTGCATAAGTCTAGAGAATCACTGCAAAAGTCGAGGGAATCACTTCATCACTTAGTTGATAAAAGTAGTTTGAGTGTTTTCAATCCTTTATCTCGTACAAAAAGTGTGTCTCACATTCAACATGTGGGGTTAAGTGCTCCAAGAGATTCTGGATTATCACATTCTACATGGGAGTTGAGTGAACCCAACAATGCCTCTCAATTTTATCCTTTGCGCTCTGCTAGCAGTGTAGATCCCCAGAACAGTATGTATTCTGCTACTTTTGGCTCTAAACCAAGTCCGGCTATGAGACGCTTAACGAGGCAGGACAGGCATCACAGTGTACATGAAGATTCTGTTTATCATACTGTACATACTCCATCTCATGCAAGTGGATCAAGAAGAATAAAATCATCTCAATATCCTGCAACTCTTCATCCTCCTGTATTCCAAGATGATGTTTACTATACTATACAAGGAGGCACTGGAGTGACTCATCATTATCAGAAAGAAGACCAGTCATGGCCTAGATCATCTTCTCCAAGACCAAGATACAGACAACGTTACCCATCCAGTTCTAGCAGTGAAGAAGGGTTTGAAGATGATATTTCCGTTTATGAGCCACTTCAAGAGCCTCCCTCTGGAATGTTATCTCCTGAGGTTTATAATCCACACTGTGCTTCTGAAGCAATACAAATTTGCCCACAGTCTCCCAAATATAATCGTTACCACCAATCTTCACCACCGCATTCATATTATTATCGATCGTCACCCCCACGTAGTCCAAAATATCATACTTTTTCTCCCTCTCCTAAATCTGCTCACCAGTATCTTCCTCCTGTCCATCATAGCCAAAGTCATAGCCATATGATACATTCAGGTCCCATTCCAACATCTCATTGCTGTCAGTCCTCTCATTACCCACCTGCCTGCATGCCCCCTAGCTCGTCTCACCCCCACAGTATTCGACCGTGGGCTACGTCCTCAGCCCAGCTTGACATGTACCATTCGTACACTTGGACCGTAAGTTCCCTGCACCCGGTTAAGTTTGGGATGCTCTGGGATAATCTTGCTGTAAGTGTGGGCTCATGCACTTCCCATGCTCTCTATTTTTCTACTCTGGCTATTCATATCCTAGAAATTAGTATTAACTTGGTATTTTAGTCATAGTATTCTTATACAGCACTGCACCAAAATACCGAGTCTGAAGCATCAACTCGTATGTGGGGAGCGGTGACCTGTCTCTTCTTATTTGGTTGAAAAGATCTGGAAAAAATGGAATTTTAATCAAATTTATTTCTTTGCTTGCCTCATGTTCATATTGCTTCTCTCTGGAAACTTGGCTTTATCAACATTTACCCCTAAAACTAAAAATATTCCTGTTTTCTATCTATTGAATTTTGCCTTTAGTAAAGTCATGAGACAGTATAGATGTTAATGGATACCATCAATAGCTTGTTCAAGCCACAGATTCTTTGTCTTTTAAGTTTTGAAGTCAAAACTATTCCCTATCGTCTTTACACCACAAGTCAGTGGGGGAGGAGGGTGGGCATGTATAGATTTTAATTTTATTATTACAATTGTTTTTATATCTATGAACCTCCCTCAATTTTCATATTGCTAGTTCCCACACACTGATGGAGGTGGGTTCCTAGTGAAGGAATGAGATGTGCCATTTATAGTTTGAAAACCAGAATAACTAATATTCTAGACTTGCATGTAGTTTACTTTAGATCACTGGAAAAAAATCATCTCAAAATACATTTTGAAAAACTTTACAGGACTCCAGATTGTTTCCTAATTACCTACTGTATTTGCATAAGACCTAACACCATGTAACTAAAATTAAATTTTTTAAATTAGGAAAATTATAATTAATTAGAGAAAAACTGGTTTTAGATCACATCACCAACAGCCTCTATATGAGCCAAGTCTAGCAATCTAGATAACAAAACTGAATTCTTCAAGATAATAGTCTTTGTATGCTATTGAACTGCTGCCAAAATCCTTTCCAAAGAAATATTTCTTAAAAAATTAAGGGAAGTAGAATAATATCATGTACCTTCCATCACCGAGATTAATTCTTAATGACATTCCATGACTAAACTTTCAATAAGAAAAGACTGCATTTTTGAACAAGATAATTTGGAATTCTAGTCACCCCCAAAAATTAGGAACACTATCTCTAATGTTTGCAGTATTGTCTAAATAATATTGATGGCTCTTACTGACTAAAGAAATCTATTTTCTGATGTAATGCTCACATATTTTTTTATTTTTAGCTCTGGCAAAAGAGATATCATCATCTGTTCCCAAACCCCTACCATAGACTTTAGTACTTATAGATCACTCATATACATGTAGATGAAGCCTATGTTAACAGAAAAGGTACTTGAGCCATTTGATCTTTAATCAGTAGATTTTTCAAAGGTTCATATAACATGAACCTTTCAAATATTGTAAAACAACAGTAATATCTCTTATACAAAGGTACCACTGTACATCCAAATTTGCCCCCCCCCCCTTCTTTCTTTATAATAAAAGCTCTAAACACATTTCTTATTAGTAGTATTATTATTACATGCTAAGCTACAATGCTAGTTGGAAAAGCAGGATGCTATAGTCCTAGGGGCCCCAATAGGAAAAAAAGCTCAGGGAGGAAAGGAACCAAGGAAAAAATAAAATATTTTGAGAACAGCATCAAAATAGGTATTTCCTATATAAACTATAAAAACTTAAACAAAACAAGAGAAAAAGAAATTAGAATAATGTACCCGAGTGAACTCTAACCCAAGATGGTGAAAGACCTTGGTACAGAGGCTATGGCACTACCCAAGACAAGGAAACTAGGGTTTGATTTTGGAATGACCTCATAGAAGAGCTGCTTACCATAATTAAAGAGCCTCTTCTACCCTTACCAAGAGGAAAATAATCACTGAACAATTACAGTGCAGTAGTTAATCCCTTGTGTGAAGAAGAATTGTTTGGTAATCTCTTGTCAGGTGTGAGGATAGAACAATCTGTAAAGAATAGGCCAGACTATTAGGTGTAGGCAAAGGAAAAGTGAACCATAACCAGAGGGAAGGATCCTATGTAGTACTGTTTGGTCAGTCAAGGGGACACCATAACTCTCTAGTAGTAGTATCTCAATGGGTGGCTGGTGTCTTGGCCAACCTACTACCTACTACCAGGTAAGAACTGAAAGGGACAAATGTACTGAATTTGATCTATTCATAAGAATAAAAATGTACTATTGAAAACTAGCTTGTCAATGACACATTTCCTCTAGATTTCCACCAGTCAAAATAATAATTTTTTCTTGACTATAGATTATTAGTAGACTGTGTAGAGCTGAAAAAAAAACATTATTGGTAGATTGTAAAGAGAGCAGCAAAAACATATTGTTTCTAGGAATACAGTGAATGGTCTCCTTTTGGTTAGAAGTAGCAACAGCAGCATGGATGGGTTTAGATTAATCACCTCTTGTGGCCAGAATGGGGCTACCGTTGGCCCTCAAGCTGTTGTAAAAGTTCTGAACTTTTTATCATCAGTCAAATTATGGTGAACAGTGGAAATCCAGATTTGACTATCTTTGTATTAGGCTATCCACCTTTCATGTTAAGAGATCTGGAACTGGTGAACAAAATAATTCCATCTTTATTCAGTGATGTTGAAACTAGTCTTGTTTCAATCAATCACACCATTTCCAAATTTCTAGACTTACTGGTAGAAATAGAGACCATGTGTTTGGAAGAATCCGACTTTAACTTCTTAACTGATCTAATAAGATTTTCAATATTCTCAGTATAAATGAGGGAGAAGGTTGGCAGAACAATGGTTTGATTTTGGATGGCCTTCTAGAAGAGCTGCTTACCATAGCTAAAGAGTCTCTTCTACCCTTACCAAGAGGGAAGTAGCCACTGAACAATTACAGTACAGTAGTTAATCCCTTGGGTGAAGAAGAATTGTTTGGTAATCTCTGTGTTGTCAGGTGTATGAGGACAGGAGAGTCTGTAAAGAATAGGCCAGACTATTCGGTGTATGTGTAGGTAAAGGGAAAGTATACTACAGTTCACGTTCCCTTTACCTACACACCTACACTACAGAGAAGGATCCAATGAAGTTCTGTCTGGCTAGTCAAAGGACCGCCATGACACTCTAGCGGTAGTATTCCAACCCGTGATGAGCTAATAGCTGGGCACATTTGCATCCAAAACATAAAGCTACCGATTAGCTTTTGCTGAAACTTAAAGATGCGTTGCTCCAAAGGATTCCTACGGTATGAAACGACATCCATTTATGAAACTAAACTGTGCCTTAGAGCACTTCAGGGAGTGGAGGGACATTTTGATCAAGGCTACCAACTCAGTCTTCTGCTTCACAGTCTAGGTGTCTAAAAGAGCAGCTAGAATAGTAGGAATGTGACAGTTTCGTAGCATACTAATGTACTGTGCATCATTATAGCCTTTATTGACTGGAACTCTATGGTTCGAAATAGGACAGGTTAGTTCTGAATTACTGCCTTTAATTGAAAACTCGCTGGCCTTCAGAGATTTCACAAAAGAAGCTGAAAAAGTAAGAGCTTTTGAAGCTCACCACTATTAAAAGTTATTTGGTAAGTGCTGTATTAGAGTTTGGTACTGTTCCAAACATGAGGTACAGAGAATTCAGATAATGATTGCTAAAAGAAGACATCTTGAAATGCACTTAAAAATCAAAATTTTAATAATCTAGAGTTAGGGCCTATTGAAAATCCAAAGCTGACACTGAGACTGGAAAGGCAAAGGATCTGTGGCTTGAACAATCCATTGGTGGTTGCCGTTAACCACTAGATTGTCTCAAATTTACTAGAGACAAGTCTTTTAAAAGATATAAAAACTGGAAATTCTTTAGTTTAATGGGTAATGTTGATAAAACCAAGTTTCCAGAGCGAAGCAATACAGTATGAACATTAGGGGAGGTTCATAGAAATAAATGTCAAGCATGAAATTGATAAAGAAATAACAATGATATACTCTATGCATGTTATGGCTTAGCATTAAACTCGTAAGATTTTAAAGGATATTTATAATATTTACATTACAGTGTCAACAAATCACAATGTTAGGGGAAAACCTTATAGGTATATGAATCATTCATATAAAAACTGATTGCTATTAATGATGGTACCTTATGGTTTCCATGAAATAAAGCATTCTAAAATACTCCATGCAATTGAAAATTGCTGATTGAGATTTTAATTTTACTTCCTTACTGTAACTTCAAGTCGTACAAACCTGAAGCCAGAAACTATGTTCAACACAAAAACATTTCATATTTTGTTAATGGTACAGGTAAGACTTCAAATAAATACCCTTTTCCTTCAACATACTACATTTCAGTTCTATTCCAAATCCATTAATATTCTTCAAAAAAATTATCAACCACATATTGCTATATTGTATTAGTACTATAACTTGAGCAATTCTAAAGAAAATCAGTTTGCTAAAGTTAGTTGTATTTTTATTAGTGTTATTGTTTAGAGAACCTTGGCTAAATATTTGTAGTAACCAATGTATATATGCTGAATAAAATTATGCAGTCTTTTTAAAAGACATATAATTATCAAGCTTTCTCTTGTTTTGAAATTACCTGTTTAGTATGGTGTAGAAATTTTAGCATATTTTTTGTACATAAGTGTTGTTGGGTTTGTACAGTCTTTGTCATTAAATAACTATTACTAATATTGTTTTGTAAGTAGACTCTGCATTTTTATGGTACTGCATGAATTTTGTTGTTGCCATGACAAGATTATGATGGATTTAGTCTTCAAGTAATGTGGAGTGAATAAATATGCTAGATGATGCATATAGTACATGTATTACATTATTTCTGATAGACTGAAAAATGTCTGTCAAATGCTAACAAACTAACAAAAGGGTATTGTTCTTTTGCAGCTCATGGTTCAAAAATAACACACTAACAAGCAGTCTTTTTTATTTGAAAATAGAATAGACCATAAAGTAGTATATTGCACCTGTTATTTTAATAGGAATAAGGGCAGTTTAGCTTTCTATAAACTGTTTTATGTCTTCACCGTACAGTATATTTAAAACTTGATTGAAATAATTATGGTAATTTTTCAGTGGTGTAAACTTTGACTAAAAAAGGAAAAGTTTATTTAAGAGAAAGAAATTCCTGATTTTAGTTTGAGGACTTACATTTAATTATTTAATTAAATAACCAATTGAAGAATATTTCATGTCAGAGTAAAAAATTCTAACCAAAACTACTTTTTTAACTAATTTTTTTCCTCTGAAATAGTTCTGAATTGAAATTACACCTTTAAGTTTCACTTCTTGCAATCTTGGGTGCCTGTTGGATATTTGAGGACAGTATGGAAGCATCAGTACTTGTGTTACTCTGTCTTAAGCAACTGAGAAGATGGCCAATGACTCATTTATTAAATGTTTTTAAGAAATGTTTTCTTAATACAGGAAGAAGAATTAATGGATACTTTGAAGAATGACTTTGAGGACTTGTCCGAGGATGATGACAGCTTCCAGCAACTAATTTACAAGTAATTACTTTTAGGTTATAATTTTTGTAATATTGGTACGAAAACATGAGAAATCTACCTTTTAAAGCACCTAGTTGTAGGCATGTCCATTTTGTTAAAAATACTGAAGCTTGGGTTAACAGTTATACAGTAGTGAATATTGACATTACTTTACTGTTATCCGTGTATTTTAGGCAAGAACATGAAGAGGCTGAAATGAGGAGGCGGCATCAACAAGAAAGAGAAGCATTCAGAGTGCTTCGTAAGCAGCGTACACAAAACAGAAGGCCTCAGAGCTTACGTTTAGTGAATTCTCCTGGGCCTCCTACACCTGTTACGACACCAACATCGCCTCATTATCACATAGAAACATCTCAAGGGGAAAGTACTGAGCATCCAGGAGGAACTGGACATGGGACTAACATTTCAACTGATAATTTGGGTGATGCATCTAGTAATGCCATGGCATCTGGAAAAAAAGGGCGCACAATATCTGAAGACATGCTACAGTTAGTTCAAAATTTAGGCACCCCTCGTCCAACGTTTAGACCTGTAGGGAAGATGACCCTTAATCAGATGAAGGCCCTTCAGAAATCCTCAGCTACAGTGCCAGCACTAGGGCAGAGGCCGGTATATCACAGTGTAGGAGTAGCAGCTGCACCCTTCCACAGTCAGTTCTTCTCCTCAGCATATAACACATTCCCTTATTCATGCCAGCAGCGGCTGCCAGATGGCTCTGTAGCGACTACGTCACAGACAGAGGAAGCATCAGGAGTTCCTTCAAGCACTAGCAGCAGTGCCAGTAATTTGCAACAGCCACCTGTAACTAGCGCTTCTTGGGCTAATTGGCAGCAGCAGCAACAGCAGTAGGTGTGGCTAACATTCCAAGCTCCCACTCAGGGACAGGAACTTGCATCTGTGATCCTGTATTTTATACTGTACTCACGTGAAGGACTTCCAGGCAACAGCTCTTGAAACTGTGCATGTGCAAATGGGAGGGATTTTTTTTCTCTTTGTGATATGGATTCAATACTGGGTATTGTCCATTGTAAAGGGGTTGAATACAGTGTTGCATTGTTTCCAGTGCTTGTTGTAGGAGTTCCTAACTAGTCATTTAATAGAAAGAATGAATATACTACTGGTTTTTGTTAAAATTCAACATTAAATCATATCAAAATTTAAATTAGTCATCCATTGTGTTTTTATTAGATTTGACTAGGTTTATTGTTTGCTATAGTAATCATTTTTTTTATTACTACTATAGTTCCATGACTAAGAACAAGTGTATCTTTAATTACGTAATTTGATTATTCATAAAGAAACACCTCCCTATGCTCATTTGTTATAAATATGAACTAGGGATAAATTGTGTATATGTTGTATTATATGTACATTGACAGTTGTACAGTGAGGGGATGGGAAAGGGACTGTGATAAGTACTGGTGTAGAAAATCAGAGAAGACTAGGCTCAGAATTGGAGATACTGCATATCCTATCCAAGTGTTTTTAGGCCAAAACTGATGAGTCTTCCATCAAATATATGGAGGAATCGCACATTTAAATGTGTGGATAGTGGACCGTGTGTGATAGTGCCTATAAGTGATAAGGTCAAGTTACTGAGCCAGTGTCCTTCAAGATCTTTCTATCCAGGCTTCTCCAAATAGTGATATGATAATGTATCAGCCTAGCCAGAATTATTTTCCATTTTTTATTGCACACAATGCATTGCAATAGCAGTGGTTTAGGGTCAAGGCCAATATATTGTATTAATATTGTGATTGAATTTGGTGCTACTGCCCTTTGTATGTGCAGTATGTTTATTTGGGAGTTTATTCATATTTAGATGAAAATGCTGAATTGATATTAAAATCTTTTGAGTGAAGGATTATATTCAGTTGCTTAAGGTGTAAGACTCGGCCAAAGTAAGGATGGAGGGGGTTGCTTTTCTAATTAAGAATTAAAAAATATTTTTGGCAAATTAAAATGTGTGCATCACATATACTATAAGCATACATTATCTTGTACCATCACAAAGTTGGAGCATGAATTTTTTAAAATTAAACTCTATTAGTTTTTTGCAGTGTTAGTTCAGTTAAATATTTAAAAGGTACATCATAAATTGGTAACATGAAATTTACATGTAGGTTGATTCTGTCAATCATTACTGGCCGATAGTCAGGTTTATACTAAATATAGAGCCTATACTGTACTGTTCATAGATCAAACTTGTTTATCATTAACCAGCAGTTCATACATGGCAATGGCCTTGTTGAAATGTAGTGGTTTTTTTTTTCTCTACCCTGTAGCATATATATATATATATTTGTATCGGTATATACACATACGTGTTGACTGACAGTATTGGCAAGTTACCTTTTTCCTGCTTCATATCTTGACCAGTAACCAATGTATGAACCCAACACTGGTTTGTTATGTACTTCACTGCTTATGCTAACTACCAGATAGATATCAGTCATCAGTTGCCGTGCCCACGTAAGCGCCTCACGTGCATTTCATGTCTCCATTCTTACTGCGATATTGCTATGCTTCAGCTTAGAAAACAATAAAATAGGCAAAGTAATAATCTTTTTATTGTGCCTATTATAATTATTTAATATACCTTCCTCCCAGGCATAGAAATTTATCAACAATATTAACTGAAGTTGAGTCAGGGTGGTGCTGAGCTTGTCCAATTCTGTAGGTACTGCAATTACTTTTCCTTTTTTTTTTTTTTTTAAGTAATATTGCTTTTTCTTTTATGCCTATATTTTTATTTATACTGTACATGTAATTTACAATTATATTGTAATATATTTTATATATGAAGTATTGATTTTTTTGTAATGTCAGAAGTGTAAGTTACTAAAATTTCCACTATTATTGTTAGGTTTGATTACTGTCTTTTGTGTTTGCACTTTTTAAGGGACATGGGACTCAGCACTTCTTGCCTCGGCATATGGTCTCACCTGCAGCCTGCCATGCAGTCATCTGCTAACTGAAACTACATATTAATTCCAAGAAAATCCACTTATTATATTGTGCTGTATAAATATCTTGTATAATATTTAGACATGATCAAATAAAGTGGTGCAAAATTTATAAAATTCTATCTTTTAAACCTAGAGTAGTTTGATTAAACTAGAGTAAGTTTTATCTCTATGAACCTCCCCTCATGTTCATATTGCTCCTCTCCTAAAAGTCAGTTACAGTATAATGACATTTAACTCTAAAATGACAAATTCGGAGATAATTTGTATTTTTACTAACCATACAAACCTTAGCTATTTACATTGGGTTTACCTTTTAGCGTAGCTGAAATGGCGAGCCATTAGAATTTAACGAGGGTGTATTACCCCCGCGCTAGTTAGCAGGGGGGTAGGGGAGTGGTAGCTAGCTACCCCTTCCCCCCCTCACACACCGATGAACTGCTTCACTTCACTTAGAGGTAGGACTTGTCTTGGGGGACAGGGCTGGCGGGCAAATATATGTAAATAGCTAAGGTTTGTATGGTTGGGAAAAATACAAATTATCTCCGAATTTGTCATTTGTTCCATAACCGAAATACAAACCATGCTATTTACATTGGGTGACTAACCCCTTAGGAAGGATGGAAAGTCCCCAGCCATACTGGCTTTGGCTTACCCGGGAACTCAGAATCCGAGTGAGTCGCACTCGAGAAAAGGAGTCCCTGCACCTCACAAGTTCCTTGCTCCGCAAGGAAACGTGTGGCCTACATAAGCTTGTGTGTGAAGGAAGAAAGTGTGACCCGTCCTAGGCAGCTGACCTGGAGTTCCAGAAGGACCCCTGGGTTAGGACGTTCCCAATACCACCTCGTCAGGGTATGGGGGACGCAACAGTATTGTTTCAATACTCGGAACACAAGGAAGCATGGTTTACCCGCAGAGGTTTGAGGTCAGCTATGCAGAGACCAGGATGCTGCTTCCCCAGTAGAGGGAACGATGAAGAAAGAAGTAAGGGCCAGACATACTTCTTTCATTCATGCAGTCTAAAACCTGCTAACAATGCCCTCAACCTTCTGCTACCTGTCCAAAAAGGAGCCTGAGGTTAGACCAGCTGTTGTGTAGCCACCACAGAGCAATAGAAACGTATCGATACCCCTGTGGGTCATGTCCTGCAGGAAGCGGGCTGCGAAGGTCATTAGACGCTTCCAGACTCCAGCTTGTAGCTGCGTCACAGAGTAGTTCTACTCGAAGGCGAGGGACGTTGCGATGTATCCGACATCGTGCTGTAGGGCGACGTGACGGGGGATTGTCTGGATTCAGGTCAAGATGAATGCCCTTGAGTCCGAGCTGAAAAGGTATACTGGTGACTCTCCCCTGTGTCCTTCCTGTGCTCCCAAACCGGCTTGCATGTGAGGACAAACTGCAGCTGTTCTCAAAGATAACTCCTCGGTTCCTTTACTGGCAAGGAGGAGAAGGTCTGGGTCATCTGGTACAGAACGGAGACACAAAATCTTGAAGGAGTCGAACCGAAGATCCGGGACTCCAAGATTCTGAGTCTAGAAAACAACTCAGGAGCAAACCTGAATGTTGCCTCCCCCTATTCTCTTGAAAAGGCGGAGTCATACGAGACCATGAAGATTGCTTACACACTGGCCGAGGCCAGAGTGAGCAGGACCACCGTCCCCCAAGATGGATTACGATCAGAGGCCTGACGTAATGGTTCTTGAGAAGATCTCTTAAGGGACTAAAGAGTCCGAACCATGCTCCATGGAGGAAGTCTCACTCCGAATGGGGCAGGTACGTTCGTAGCTTCGCATGAGCAAAGAAAGATCCCGCGGGAAGGAAAAGTCTATTCCTTTCAGCCTGAAGGCCAGGGAAAGGCTGGGCGATAGGCTTCACTGCCGAGAGCGGAAAAGAGTTTCCTCCCACCGAAAAGCAATAACTCCGTTATTGCTGGAGTAGAGGCCTCAAGGGAAGAGGTATCTCTCCCACGACACCAACCACAGAAGACTCTCCACTTCAGTTGGTAGATCCCTGCGGATGACTACCGCAGGTG
Source organism: Palaemon carinicauda (assembly GCF_036898095.1). Classification (NCBI taxonomy): domain Eukaryota; kingdom Metazoa; phylum Arthropoda; class Malacostraca; order Decapoda; family Palaemonidae; genus Palaemon; species Palaemon carinicauda. The sequence goes on from NC_090751.1 coordinate 16,232,294, forward strand.
ACGCGACCTCCGCTCCGCAACTGTTGCGGGTTGTCTCTTCTTGAGCAGGCGGCGTAGTGTCTCCAGGCGTGAAGCCGAAGCGATGCAACGGCTCGTGGAAGATGTTGAAGGTTGGTTGTTTGAGTAGCCTGTGCCGTGGAAGAAGTTCTCCCGGGAGTTCCGTCAGGGGATGCAGAGGGTCCGGAAACCGTTCTGCGTATAGTCGCAGCGGAGCTCTCAGGGCCATCGAAAGGTTGACAGACAACCTGGTCTTGTTGAGACCCCTTCTCAACAGACAACAATGGTGGGAAGACGTAGGCATCGATGTTGTCCCACCGTCACCGGAAAGCATCTTGCCAAAGAGTCTTGGGGTCTGAGACTGGGGGGAAGAACAGCGGAAGCTTGAAGTTCCAGGCTGTCGTGATCAGGTCCCCCAGGCCAGGACTTGCTGGTTACTAGAGGCCAAAGACCCCCAGGTACTCTCTATCTGTGAGGCTCTGCTCAGATTGTCGGAGAGAACATTCCTTTGCCCGGAATGAGCGAGCCGATAGTGGTATTGAGAGGACTTCGGATCATCTCAGTATCTCTACTGCAAGATGCAAAAGTATGAAAATGCGCCTCCCTGCTGGTTGGAATACGCCAGTACCATGAAGTTGTCGCGCACGGAGCGACTCGGCAGGATCTGTAGGATCTGTAGAAGGGCCAGACTACGGCCTCTAAGCCTACCTGAATGATGAGGAGGTACCCTTCAGGTCCTAACCATACGCCTGAACCAGAACATGGGACGCCCCCTTTTCTTTGACGAGTCCGAGAACAGCGTCAAGTGCGGGGAAAGGACGAGAATATCCACTCCCATCAAGAGGTTCCATAGGTCAACACCCATTGCAGGTCTAAACGTTCCGCTGGTCACATAGGGGCCAGAAAGTCCGGTTAATCGTTGCTTTGATACCACCGGAACTTGGGCCGCCACACAGGGAACTTATCCTGAGGCGACCGTTCGGGACTTAGACGGGTCAATGAGGAAAAGAGACCCAGGAAACGTTCCAAGATAGGGCTGAAAGCTCTGCTTGACTGAGAACAGGTACTACGACTCTCAGCCTTGCCACAGTCAACTGAAGTGAAGGCTCGGAAAAGGAGTCAATATCATGGCTAGATACTCCAGATGTTGAGGCAGAAGTAGAGAAGGCTCCAACCAAATTACCATGATCCCTCACTCTTGGTAAAGTCCCGGAAGCTTGGCCTGGTGTTGAAGAAGGTCGAACCCGAGACTACCGGAGTTGGCCAGACCTCCAAAAAGCAAAGGAGGCGGGAGCCTGCTCCTGAGTGGCCAAGAGGAAAGCAGGGAGAGTTCTCTGGTGAAAAACCTGCGATGCCACGGCCGGATCGCCACACCGCATCTTAAGCCGGAATACCTGTAGTCTAGGCTGAATTCCAAGAGCTTCCTGGAATATGGATGGAATGGAACCTGGAAGAGCCCGTCCTTCCGATCCAGGGCATAAGGAGTCCTGCAGTCTCGTTACCAGTCTGATCGACTCTGCTGTTCCACGCTGGACGAAGTTTGTTCGACAAACTTGATCAGAGCTGAGAGGTCGACGACGGAACTCCCGTCTCAGATGCTTTCCTACGAGAAAGGATCGACTGAAGAAGCCGGGGGGAAGCCATCGACGACCCTATGGAGGACCTTCTCCTAAGGCATGGATCCTTCTGCCCAAACGGGCAAACCTCTTGCCGACCCTATGGCATAGAGGCTCAGTGATACTGGATTCGCTGACAGTGACGGAGAGATGGTAAGAGCGAGGCGCGATATCCTTGGCTGATCACGGAGATCGTGCAGGAATCGGCATCAGGAAGCTGTTATCCGGACGAGTAACCTTAGGCATCCCCCTAGCGTGAGACCTGCAAGGGGGGGTTGCCAATCCTAGAGTTTGTGAACTCTGCCGCTCCCTCTAGGATTATGCCTCCCCGGGAGAGCCTCCCGTGCTACCTGTCCCTGACAGGAGGGGACTTCTATTGTACACCTTGTCTTAGCTGCTGTAGCCGGTCCGATAACTTAGGCTGAAGAGGCTGAATGAAAAGGCGTCGGAGGCCTGCAGGGTCTGGAAGTAAGCGCTTTGGAGGAGTGAAAACGGAATTCGACTTCCTCCGCACAACAGCTGTCCATTTCTCTGTCCTTGGGCTCAAACAAGCTCTTCCCAAGGATGGAAGAGTGTCTGAGCTTGTCGACATCCACGGATGAGACAAGCGAGAGGAAGCCCTCAGTCACTGCGTCTAGATGCTCCAACATCGAGTTTGGCCGCAAGTTCGAAACTTGGCCACGGAACGCAAAAGGTGCTTAAGCCCGAGGGGAGGAAAGTACCCATGATCTTCCTGGAGCTTCCTCGTACAAAACCTCAGGTCGCAACCGAGGAGGGAAGGGCCTGGTAAGCCCCTTCCACGAGATGGTGAAGAAGAAGGGCTAAACCAGTCACCCCTTGCCCGACAGAGAAATCTCGAAAGGAAAACTCCCTGGCAAGACCCTTCCAGGGAATGACTAGGAGGAAGGGCTAACCCAGGTCCTGGAAAGAAGAATGTTGCTCAGACCTCCCTGAAGATTCTTCCTGCTCTTGCACGTGCCATGCTCTGCGTTTACGGGGTGAAGACCGTGTTCTGGAAATACGCGCTCCAGGAGACTCGCCAGGCTGGCCGTGTTGCAAAACCCCGACAGGAATCGCGGTCGCAATCGCCCTGGCGCTGGCGCGATGGTAAATCGGTGGTTCGCGCGTGGGCGGACGTGGAAGCGCCCGTGCGCGGGCACGCAGGAGCGCAGACGAAAGTGAGCGAGGGAGCGCAGAAGGAGGGCGAGCGTGGTTGGAAGGGAGAGAGCTGGCGGTCGGAATCCGATAGTTCACAGGCGAGCGATGACACGTAGGCAAGCAATGGCTACTGCAGGAATCGAGCTGGCGCTTGCGCGATGGAACACCGTTGGTTCGCGCGCGGGTGAACATTGGAGCGCGTAGGCGTGCGGGCACGTGGGCGTGTGGTCGCCCAGGCACGTGGGCCCGCGGGTGAGCGCAGGCGGCCGGGAGACCGACGGCGCGTCGGCGCATCGGCGAGCGACGGCGCATCGGCGAACGACGGCGCGTCGGCGAGCGATGGTGCGTTGGCGAGCGGTGGTGCGTTAACAAAACGCTAGCGCGCAGGTGAAGGAAACCTTTTAGCCAAGGTCTGATAGATCGTGGGCAAGAGGGCGAATCGTTAGTGCGCATCGCGCTAATCAGAAGGTGCGCAGGTGTGAGCTGTCAATCAGGCGATCCTGGACGGTCAGGAAAAACCGTTGGCATCCATTGGTGCGTGGCAGGAAAGGGCACGCAGATGTGTGCTGGTGATTGAAGAAAGCTGGCGCACAGAAGGACAGAAGTAAAGGTGAGCGCTGGCGAGCAGGAGGAAGATCTACGGCAAGACTCAGCTACCGGGGATCGTGGTCCACAGCAGGCGAGCGCTAGATCGCTACTGATGGTGTCCAGGGGACCTGTAATGCGTGGAAGATCGATGGTGATCGTTAACGCGCAGGAAATCGCTGACGAGCAGGTGAACGTTGACGCGTCTGTGGTTGCTGGCGAGCTGGTGATCGCTGGCGAGCAGAAGGGCGACGCGTGGAATCCTGTGCGTACAGTAGTTTTAGAAGCACGCGTAGGCGACCGCGAAAGTTGCTGCGCTGGAACAGGCTGATGAGCCGGATCGCGAGGGCGAGGAGAAGAAGAGTCCTTGCCCAAGATCTGAACCGAAGTTCTAGGTCGCGCGGGCGAACGTGGGCGCACAGGGTGCGTATCAGGAACTGGAAGCGCAGGTGCGCTCTGACGGGCAGGAGATCTAGAGCGCTCAGGCAACCGATGGCACGCAGGGCGCACAACAGGAACAGCATTATGTTCGGAGTCCTCAGGAGAGCACTGGCAAGCAGTGGGGCAATGATCATCAGGAGAGCGCTGACGAACAGGGAACGCTGACGAGCAGAAGAGCGCCTGTGCGCTAACACTGGAGAAGGGCGGGCAGGGGAACCCTCACGCGCAAGGGAAGCACCCACACCGTGGGAAGCAACCCTTTGCGCTGAAGGGACCGTTGCCCGTCGGATGACGAGGTCAGACTGCTGTCCATCTGCACCAGGGGCGGAAGGTCTGGAAGGCGTTGGAGATCAATCCCCGGAGAGATCTCAGGAGGTAGGAGCTGCAGGCTGCATACGAAGAAGATTCAAAAAGGCACCTCTTAGCACTCTTATAGGGAGACGGGAGGCCCTTACGACGTGGCGGACGGTGAGCCTTATGGCGAAGGCGGCCAACAGCAACAACAGCAAAAGAGTCCTCCGAAGAGGAGTCTCTATGAGTGTACTCCCTCGCGAATGAAAGAGAAACACTTCGTAGAAAAGACGGATCAGTCAGTGACCTAAAAAGAGCAATCCTTCGAAGAGGGGCTCCTGCAGTTGCCCAGCCCCTTGAGCAAAACTGCAGGTGCGACTGCTCAGCACCAAGAGCATAGTCGCACGAAATAAAAGCAAGAGGAGAACCCTCCCAAAGGGAAAAAAACTCAAGCCTGGACAGGAAAACTTCCCCCTGAAGGAAAGTTACCCACCCAAGGAGGCGAGCCTCCTGAGTGTTCTAAAATGAACTGGAGAGCTGTCAATCGTCATGGGAGTACTTCCAGGAGAAGGAGACACGCCCCTGACGAAGATCTATAGGGGAGGCAGCAACAGCAGAATCCCCAGGCCTCAACAAGACAGCTTACACCGTTGTCACATTACAGAAACGAACTAGATCGTTAACTGTGAAAAATAAAACAAAAATCATTAGTTACCATTCTTTCCCCCGGGAAGACTCCGAAGAGGAATCCCGAGGGAAAAGAACACAAGAATTACACAACAGGCACGTGCCCTCACAACCACTTACACTCACGGAAGGAGAGCTGTAACAAACACAGAATTATAACAATTATAATTATGTAACTATGTAATTATGTAATTCAAAAATGAATGAACACTAAATAAAGAACGAAAACCCCGAAAAGAATCGTTCTACAAAAGCTGAAAAAACAACAAATGCAATTAGATTTATAAACTAATTGAGACAAAACGTACGGCGTCGCAACCCCACCCACACGGGAAGGAAGCTACTCAGACGTAGTAAAGGTAACGTAGTAAAGGGTGAACGACCTCAAAAGAGAGAGAGAAAAAAACCATAGTAAAACTCGATCACGACCCATGAAATTACACCGTGGTGGCCTAACTGCCGAGGGCTCCACGCAGATATCGTACACAAGCACGAACTCTGAAAAGGAAACTTACTGATTTCAATGCTCAAATATATACATAAACACGAAAAAATGTTTACATACATATTGAGTAAAAGAAAAGTAAGTGATTAAGTAAAGACAAAACAAATAATGGCTGCCAAGTGAGGACGAAGACAGGAACGTCTGTCCATCGTCCGAGCCAAAAGTGAAGTGAGACATTTCACCGGTGTGTGAGGGGGGGAGGGGTAGCAAGCTACCCCTCCCCCTACCCCCTGCTAACTAGCATGGGGTAGTAAACCCTCGTTAAAATCTAATGGCTCGTCAATTTCAGCTACGCCGAAAGTAAACCCAATGTAAATAGCGTGGTTTGTATTTCGGTTATGGAGCAAATCACTTTTTGAGTCAAGTCTTTTAGAGAGCAGTCTTCGTTATTCAAGGTTGATGCTAAGTGAAGATCCTTATCCAAGGACCATGAAATGGGCCTCGGAGGAGCTGCGGGCCGAAGTTTAGCGCAGGCTTTTGGAATCATGTTGAAAATATCCTTGGAGAAGTCCACCTGGAAGGCGTACAGCAAGGGTCTGGTCAGGGCAGATTTGCACGTGGCAATCGTGTTGGCTGCTAAACCTTGTTCATGGAGATGGATGAAGAAGGATAAACAGAAATCCGTTGAAATCTACTTTGGTTTCTTTGCCTTGACAAAGGCGACCCATTTCTTCCAGGAAGACTCGTATTGTCTTCTCGTTGATTTTGACTTGTATTCTTCTAGAAAGTTAATACTGTCCCTTGAAATCCCAAACCTTTTCTTGACTGATAAGGTGAGAAAATCATGAGATAAAGGTTCTGGGTTTTCTATGATGAAGCTGAGACAGTCGACTTTTGCACTTGCTGAGTCAGAACTGGATCCGGCAACGGGATCAGCTTCAGGCATAGTTCCGTTATCAGGGGGAACCATACGCTGTTGGGCCATTTGTGGGCCACTATTGCTGCTGTTCCGTGAAAGGATCTCAGTTGTTGAAGACTTTCAGCAGAAGGTTGGTTGGAGGAACAGGTAGATCTTGGACCATCTGTTCCAGTCTAGAGACATTGCGTCCGTTGCTTCCGTTAGAGGATCCTCGTACGGGGATACATACCGGGATAGCTTCTTCTTGTCGCTCGTTGCAAAGAGGTCTATCTGCAGTACTGGGACTTTGCGTAAGATGAAGGAGAATGATCTTGCGTCTAGGGACCAATCTGACTCTATTGGGTTGAGCCTGGATAGAGCGTCCGCCGTCACATTGCGGAACCCTTGAAGGTGGACTGCTGATAAGTGCCATCTCTTCTTCTCCGCCAGGCGGAAGATGGCCAATATCACTTGGTTGATTTGAGGCGATCTCGAGCCCTGTCGATTCAGGCATCTCATTACAATCTGGCTGTCTAGTACCAGTCGGATATGGATTGAGCAGCGAAGTTTCAGTTTTTTCAGTGAGAAAAACTGTCATGGCTTCCAGAATGTTGATGTGGAAGGTCTTGAAGAGGGAGGACCAGGTTCCTTGGACTTTCCGATGGTGAGAGTGGCCTCCCCACCCTTCCTTTGAGGCATCCGTGTGAACGGTGACTGAAGGTGGAGGTGGTTTGAGGAGAGATCGCAGACGAGTTGATATCGGTTTTTTCAGATCTCTTCGAGCGTTTGATGCGTATTTTCTCCAAACTCCTGATGCATCTTTTAATTGAGCTCTCAATACTGGGTCTGTCACTGAGGTAAACTGGAGGGACCCCAACACTCTCTCCTGTTGCCTTCTTGATATCCTGTCGGATTGAAGAAGTCTCTTGACAGATCCCGCTATCTCTCTCCTCTTCTTTGATGGAATGGAGAGGCAGTGTGACTATAAGTTCCAGTAGACACCCAGCCATTGGAACTTCTGAGCTAGAGATAGTCGAGACTTTTCCAAGTTGATCTTGAATCCTAGGTGTTCCAGGAGCTGGATCACTTTCTTGGGGGCTTGCGTGCATTCTTCTTCGGATGCTGCCAATACCAGCCAGTCGTCCAGGTAGGCAATCACCTGAACTCCCTTTAGGCGTAGTTGACGAATGACTGCGTTCGCAAGCTTTGTGAATACCCTTGGGGCTATGTTTAGCCCGAAGGGCATGGCTCTGAAACATACTGCCTTTTTTGCAGTTTGAATCCTAGGTAGGGGAAAACTTGGCGGTTGATCGGAACATGCCAGTATGCGTCCGCCATGTCTATAGATACTGTGTACGCCTGTTTGGGCAGTAGGGTCCTTATGTGCTGGAGCGTCAGCATTCTGAACTTGTTGTTCGCTATGAACTTGTTGAGTGGTGATAAGTCAGAATGACTCTGAGCTTTTCCGAGTCTTTCTTCGGAACACAGAACAGCATTCCTTGGAATTTGATGGACTTTGCCCTCCTTACAACTCTTTTGTCTAAGAGTTCCTGAACGTATTCTTCCAATATGGGGGTTGAGTGTTGGAAGAACTGAGGGAAGTTCGGTGGGGTTGCATTCCAACTCCACCCCAGTCCGTTTTTGATTAGGCTGTGGGCCCAGGGATCAAAGATCCAGCGATCCCGGAAGAGAAGTCTCCCTCCTACCGGTAGCATCTCACTTGGAGTGCTGGCTAGAGGATTTTCCTACTTGGCCACGTCCACCTCTGTTGCCCCTACCACTGGAGGGGCGTCTAGAGGAACCTCGAAAGGAACCTCGAGACTTTGGCCGAAAGAGCGTCGATTGCCTTTCAATGGCTGGGGTGAAGACGGGCGACCGGTGTTGTGCCACCAGTTGGGGCACCGTGGCCACGGGAAGCTGTTGTTGTTGTCGGGGAGGGCGAGAGGGCACTCTGGGTCGTTTTGTCTTCCTTTTCGGCTGGGGACCCTCTTCAGCGGAAGACTTTCTCTTGGAGGACAAGTCCCACTTGGAGAGGAGATTCCTGTTCTCCATTGCGGCTTTGTCCACGACCTCTTTGACCACTTCACTTGGGAAGAGGTCTTTTCCCCAGATGTTGGAGGCTATCAGCTTCCTTGGTTCATGCCTCACCGCAGCCGAGGCGAACACGAACTCTCTGCAAGCCCGACGGGCTTTAAAAAAGTTGTACAGGTCTTTGGTGACCGTTGCCAAATGAGCTTTGGCAAAGACCATGTACACATCTGGGGTATCTGGAACAGTTGCCATTGTCTCTAGTCCGGTCTGTAGAGATATAGAGGCGGCAAGTCGTTCTTTTGTTTCCTGCTCCCTACGCAGGTGAAAGTACGACAGCTTTGGGAGGTCTTCACCGAACTGACGTCCGGCGATGTCAGCCTCCAGCTTCCCGACTGAGAAGGTGTTGTAAACATACTTCCAGTCTGCATCGTCAGATGGTAGGGTGAGGGAAAAGGGTCTACACTCCTCAAGTGTAGGACAAGGTTTTCCTGCCTCGACTGCCTTTAAGGCTACCTTGAACCCTTTTTCCATAAAGGGGAAGGCACGGGAAGAAGCAGCAATGAAGGAAGGGTGCTTTTTGCTGAGAGCCGGCACCTTGGAGCTAGTGAAGGCCCTCTCCTTCAAGGTTTTAGTAAACAAGGCCTGGGCCTTGGGGGGGGGTCTAGAATGATGACCTCTTTCGGCTGTTTCTTCTTTGGAAGAGGGTTTCGTCCTCAGGCGGACGTAACAATCCAGGTAGGCCCCTTTGCTGGGCCATAACTCCACATCATCTACTGGGACAGTGCCCAGTTTCTCGGAGAGGAAGATCTTTCCCCCTGACATTGGCATGTGCTCAGCATACCTTCAAGGATTGATGTCAGAAAAGGCAGGAAGATCTTTGATGTTTAGCTTCTTGGGGGCTAAACGTGTAGACACATGCTGGTGCATTTCAGTCCGTAGAGAGGCCTCCTTCTTGGACGACTGCTTTTACATGTCCTGGAACGTGGACAAAAGCGAATGCAGTGTATTAGTGATCGAGTCTAGCTGGGGGGCAGAGGAAGAAGTAGACGGGACAGGCTCAGCCACCGTAGCCGATGAAACCGAAATAGTTTCGGCTTTCTCAGCGTCGCCTTCAGGAGGTAAGACAGTCTCCTGCTCCTGATCTTCCACTAGGAGACTTCGTTCCGTCTCCTCGGAAACAACTGACATGTTGTCTTCCAGTTGGATGTCCTTCAAGGCATCGGGCACATCAGATTCTATCGGAATCTGGACGAGGGGAGATCAGGTTGAGTTAGGGGAACAACTGCATCCAAAGATGCCCTAGGGAAGAGACAAGCCCTCATCTTCTCATTAGGAAGGTATGGGCCAGTGGTGTTCTTCTGAAAACCTCTGTCCTATTTTCGCAGCGTCTCTCTTGCTGCATCCCTTGACTCTGTGGACTTTTGATCATCGAAAGCCTCGTTGACCAGTTTTTCACAAACAGTACATACCTGTGGGTCCCAGTATTTCAGAGATCCCTTCGTGACTGCGCAGCGCGCATGGGTTCTGCACATGTCGTGGCCGCAGAAGTTCTTACTGCGGACCTTGCAGAAATGGTTCCCACACTCGGGATGCTCCTGCTGTAAAGAAAGAAAAGCATATAAGTATTCAGTGAAAATCTCAGAATTTCATCATAGAGTGGTATACACATTATTTAGCTTAGGATAGTGTAAGCTAGAAAAAGGGAAAGACACCCACATGTGCCTCCTGTCCAGCCCATTGTTATGACTTCCTTCAATATTGAACACTAAATTCTTGACGAATTATATGGGAAGATAATATCCTTGGATATAAAGTGTAATTTTAACACTGTCTTTTAAGGTTCAATATTGGGGATTTTTTTTTTTTTTTTTTGCTAAATAATGGTTATTAACCATTAAATTAAGCAGAGAGAATCGCTCTCTAGAAGTGGTGGTCTCACAATAGGCTGCCCATGAAGCACCTTGTAGGTTGGAAAAAATTTTGTATGGGCTACAGCACAGACCATACAGCGGTATGTGTCATGCGGAGTAATCAATATCGCAATGACTACCACCACCACAGTCAGCCCTGGGCTATTGAAGGTATATATAGCCTTCATGGAAAAAGGGCGGTGGGTCGCCGGCAGTTGCTCCGCTGCCGGCCACCGAGGGGTCCTTCTATCAAGGTGGACCCGCCGGAAGCTGGCGGAGAGAATGTCTACAAACATGGATGACCCGCTGCCGGCAGTCAACATAGTTGCCGGCAGCCAGCCAGAGTGTGTGCCCGTTGCCGTTGGGTTGCCGATCAACGGCACCCCATGGCAAGCGGCGGCAGTCGTCCGAGTTGGTTACCGGCAGCCGTAAGCTGCCGGAAGATGGCCCAGGGCTGATGGTAAGATACAGAGAAAGTATGGATGGGGGGAAAGCAAAGACTCAGCCTTGCAGACCTTCATCCGGAGTGAGGGTTCATAAAGAAGGGGGAATTATATTCGGGCTTCCATCCAACCATAGCCCATCCATATTGGTAATAGGGTCATGGAAGGAAGTCCAAGGGAGGACTGAAGAACACTCTAAAGATAGGGGAGGATCCCTGCCGGCAGCCGGCTTGGCCGGCGGCAGACAGGGAACCCCGAGCCAATCCCGCAAACTACCCATAGGGTTAATTGTAGAATGATGGCCAGGATGTGTGAAGGCTAAGCCAACAATAAAGGACAGCAGGGGAGGGGCAAGGGTCCTGCAGATGAAGTAGTACCTAGAAGGCACTACCTAACCTAAAAGATTCTGATCTATAGTAAAGACAACCTTAAGGGCCAGGGAATCAATTCCCTAGGTTGGATTAGTCTGATTGGGTGAGAAGGCGGCACACAGGTTGCTGTCTCAACTGAGGAACAGAATCTAGTGTTGGAGACCCTAAGCAAGGGAAGAATTCAATTCTTCAGCTTAGGACTGTCTGCTAGGCCATGGAGAGGAGGAATTATCATATACCGCCACCAGGGTATGGCCTAGGGAGGTCTAGCCTCCTGCATTGGCAACCTAACCTGGCTTGGGAAATCATTTCACCAAGACGGACGGTTGTTGATCACAGACATGCTACTCTGATGTTCCTTCCTAAACTCAAAACCGACTCAGTGGTTGAGAGAAAGAAGCGGGACACACCAGTAAAGATTTGCCAGAATACAATTCAAGGCAAAGCCAACTAGGGTTAGCCTAGGCTAGACAGAGGGAGGAGGAGGAGGAATTGCTCTTAAATCTCACAAGGAGATTGGTATCGACTTAAAAGGTATAGGAGGTATCAGTCTCCACTTAAAAGACGATACAAGGGCAATTGGGTACATGTATGAAAGTATACTAAAGCCTCTAGGCTGGTAGCCTAGGCGCAGTGAGAATCGGTCACCGAAACTCTCTCGTATACTATCTTCGAAGAGGAAAATTTTTAAGCAGTAATATCTTAATTGTATAAAATAATACCTGAGCTTCAATAAAACTTTACCAGGAAGGTTTTATCATGCATGAAGTATGTAGGTGCCTAGGATAGGAAGCCTAGCACTCATGGGGCTCGGTCATAAATTTGCCAAATCCACGAAAACAATGGCATAATATAATAATTCCTAGCTAAATTGCTAAATAGCTAAAAGTTATTAAAGCGATCAATGCCTGGAAAAGTCTGGCTTAACGAAATGTACATGGAAAGAACGACCGCGTCCAAGGCGCCATCCGGCTGGCAACAGCTCTTATTACGTTAATTACGAACTGATAGAGGAAAAAACTGGCAAGAGCTTACATTTATAAAATTCAAAGATAGTACTTAACTTTCCAGAGGCAGATAAGGCTGGGGAAGACATCATCGTAGCAAAACAATCCAAAATAGCGAGAGATAACATGGGATAACACCAGCTAGGAATGCTACGAACAAAAGAATGACTAGATGGCGCCACGCGGCGGCGTGCTGGCACCCAATTACAGTACGAGTAGGAGTACAGTATTGCCTTAATAACGACTCTCCTACAATTCTTGCCACTTTCACCTCTCGAAGCGTAAACGCTATTAGGGGTGTAGGTGGCTATGTGGCGTGTCAAGAATAGGTCCTCTGATCTTATGCGATATCCCTATAAGATAATACAAGGCATACTCTCGCCAGGAGTTAGAATTCTGGATACCTTTAGTAAAATTCTCTGGGATATATCACCCGGCCAGAAGCTGTTACCATAAAATGAATTCCAAGTGGATGTATATTCCCAAGATAGAATTGGGTATTAAATGCCATTGGTGAGTGATATTTACATTGATTGAAATCACGTGTGCTTGTGATATATATTCATTTATAATAACCACGTGTTGCAAACTTACGATTCAGCTATCATGTGATGGGTTTGTTTCAAGTGTTTGAACAGATTCCTGAATTCGACAGGAATATGTAAGAGGACTTGTCATAAACTTTTATCTCTCTTGATAGCAGTCGGTATGGTCCTTGCAGGCATGGTTTCCAGCCGAACAGGTGGGGGTTCGAATCTCCACCTGGCCAGAAGCTGCTACCATAAAATGAATTCCAAGTGGATGTATATTCCCAAGACAGAATTGGGTATTAAATGCCATTCGTGGGTGATATTTACATTGATTGAAATCACGTGTGCTTGTGATATATATTCATATATAATAACCACGTGTTGCAAACTTACGATTCAGCTATTATGGTGGAGATGGGTTTATTTCAAGAGTATGAAAAGATTCATGAATTTGACATAATATGTAAGAGGACTTGTCATAAACTTATATTTCTCTTGATAGCTCAGTCGGTATGGTCCCTGCAGGCATGGTTTCCAGCCGAACAGGTGGGGATTCGAATCTCCACCCGGCCAGAAGCTGTTACCATAAAATGAATTCCAAGTGAATGTATATTCCCAAGATAGAATTGGGTATTAAATACCATTCGTGGGTGATATTTACATTGATTGAAATCAAGTGTGCTTGTGATATATATATATATATATATATATATATATATATATATATATATATATATATATATATATATATATATATATATATATATATATATATATATATATATATATATATATATATATATATATATATATATATATATATATATATATATATATATATATATATATATATATATAAAACCTAGTTGTCATGAGTGACTTGAATGCTAGAGTGGGCGCTGGAGAGGTAGAAGGTGTCATTGGGAAGTATGGCGAACCAGGTGAAAATGAGAGTGGTGAGAAACTGGTAGATATGTGCGTTGAACAAGAGATGGTAATAAGTGCTAGCTTTTTTTAAAAAGAAAGATAAAAATAAGTATACATGGGTAAGAGTGGCAATTGGAAGAGTAGTAGAAAGGGCATTAATGGATTATGTGTTGATAACTAAAAGAATGTTTGGAAGATTGAAAGACGTGCACGTGTTTAGGGGTATGGCTAACGGTATGTCTGATCATTTTTTGGTGGAAGGAAAATTAGTTGTAGCAAAAGAGTGGGGGAATAGAGTGGGTGGATGTAAGAGGGAGCTAGTGAGGGTTGAATAGCTAATAAAACCGGGGGTAAAAAGTAAATATCAGGAAAGGTTGAAAATGGCATAAGACGAGGTTAGAGTAAGAGAAACTGGTAATTTAGAGGAGGAGTGGAAGTTAACAAAAGAAAATTTTGTTGGGATTGCAAGTGATGTATGTGGCAAGAAGGTGGCTGGAGGCAGCATGAGGAAGGGCAGTGAATGGTGGAATGAAGGAGTGAAGGTAAAAGTGGAAGAGAAAAAGAAGGCTTTTGAAGAATGGCTGCAGAGTAATAGTATAGAGAAGTATGAAAATATAGAGAGAAAAAGGTGGAAGTAAAGCGCAAGGTATGTGAGGCAGAGGGCAGCTGACCTGAGGTAGGGTCAGGGACTGGGTCAGTCATATGAAGAGAATAAGAAGTTTTGGAAAGAAGTGAAGAGAGTAAGGAAGGCCGGCACAAGAATTGAAGAGACAGTGAAAGATGGAAATGGAAGGTTGTTAAAAGGAGAGGAGGCAAGGAAAAGGTGGGCGGAATATTTTGAAAGTTTGCTGAATGTTGAGGATAATAGGGAGGCAGATATAATTGCTGTTCCAGGTGTTGAGGTGCCAGTGATGGGAGATGAGAATGAGAGAGAGATTACAATAGAGGAAGTGAGGAGAGCACTAGATGAAACGAGAGTAGGAAAAGCATCTGGTATGGATGGTGTGAAAGCTGAGATGTTGAAAGAAGGGGGTGTGACTGTACTTGAATGGTTGGTGAGATTGTTAAATATGTGTTTTGTGTTGTCAATGGTACCAGTAGATTGGGTCTGTGCATGTATTGTACCACTATATAAGGGTAAGGGAGATGTGCATGAGTGTTGTAATTCAAGAGGTATTAGTTGTTGAGTGTAGTTGGAAAAGTGTATGGTAGAGTACTGATTAATAGGATTAAGGATAAAACAGAGAATGCAATCTTGGAAGTACAGGGTGGTTTTAGAAGAGGTAGGGGTTGTATGAATCAGATTTTTACAATTAGGCAGATATGCGAGAAATATTTAGCAAACGGTAAGGAGGTGTATGTTGCGTTTATGGATCTGGAGAAAGCATATGATAGAGTTGATAAGGAAGCAATGTGGAATGTGATGAGGTTATATGAGTTGGTGGAAGGTTGTTGCAAGTAGTGAAAAGTTTCTACAAAGGTAGTAAAGCATGTGTTAGAATAGGAAATGAAGTGAGCGATTGGTTTCCGGTGAGAGTGGGGCTGAGACAGGGATGTGTGATGTCACCGTGGTTGTTTAACTTGTATGTTGATGGAGTGGTGAGAGAGGTGAATGCTCGAGTGCTTGGACGAGGATTAAAACTGGTAGGCGAGAATGATCATGAATGGGAGGTAAATCAGTTGTTGTTTGCGGATGATACTGTACTGGTAGCAGACACAGAAGAGAAGCTTGACCGACTAGTGACAGAATTTGGAAGGGTGTGTGAGAGAAGGAAGTTGAGAGTTAATGTGGGTAAGAGTAAGGTTATGAGATGTACGAGAAGGGAAGGTGGTGCAAGGTTGAATGTCATGTTGAATGGAGAGTTACTTGAGGAGGTGGATCAGTTTAAGTACTTGGGGTCTGTTGTTGCAGCAAATGGTGGAGTGGAAGCAGATGTACGTCAGAGAGTCAATGAAGGTTGCAAAGTGTTGGGGGCAGTTAAGGGAGTAGTAAAAAATAGAGGGTTGGGCATGAATGTAAAGAGAGTTCTGTATGAGAAAGTGATTGTACCAACTGTGATGTATGGATCGGAGTCGTGGGGAATGAAAATGATGGAGAGACAGAAATTGAATGTGTTTGAGATGAAGTGTCTGAGGAGTATGGCTGGTGTATCTCGAGTAGATAGGGTTAGGAACGAAGTGGTGAGGGTGAGAACGGGTGTAAGAAATGAGTTAGCGGCTAGAGTGGATATGAATGTGTTGAGGTGGTTTGGCCATGTTGAGAGAATGGAAAGTGGCTGTCTGCTAAAGAAGGTGATGAATGCAAGAGTTGATGGGAGAAGTACAAGAGGAAGGTCAAGGTTTGGGTGGATGAATGGTGTGAAGAAAGCTCTGGGTGATAGGAGGATAGATGTGAGAGAGGCAAGAGAGCGTGCTAGAAATAGGAATGAATGGCGAGCGATTGTGACGCAGTTCCGGTAGGCCCTGCTGCTTCCTCCGGTGCCTTAGATGACCGCGGAGGTAGCAGCAGTAGGGGGACTCAGCAGTATGAAGCTTCATCTGTGGTGGAAAATGTCGGAGGTTGGGCTGTGGCACCCTAGCAGTACCAGCTGAACTCGGCTGAGTCCTTGGTTAGGCTGGAGGAACGTAGAGAGTAGAGGTCCCCTTTTTGTTTTGTTTCTTGTTGATGTCAGCTACCCCCCAAAATTGGGAGAAGTGCCTTGGTATATGGATGGATAAAACCTTGTCAGTAAAAGAAATTTTTATCCATCACCTGATTTTACCATAATTGCATGACCAGAAATGTTGAAAAACCGAATATTGTTTGTAGAATTGTGACCCTTTGTGCAATAAAGGTATACAATTGCGAAATTTCCCCTCAGTTCTTTCCACATATAATCCTCTTTGAAACTAGCTTTCCTCTTCTTTTTCGACCTAATGAAATTTTTGGCTCCTTGTTTTCCTCTAATTCGGCTACAAAATGATCCCATAAGAGCTACAGTTGGCTTCATTAATAACGATACATTTCACTGGAACCTAATTACACGTCTGACAGCTGTACATTGTAGCATATACTGCTGTGTTTAGCAAAAGAGAAACTGGTTACAACAATGCCTGTAAAACAGAGTAGCTGATCTTGTAAAAAGGGGAAAAAAAAAAGTCATCAAAAGCATCTTCTATTAATTATATGAAGTCCTGTTATGGAAATAAAAACATTTTCTATATGGCACTTCGTAAAGTTAATAAAAAGGCTTTTGATCATGTTTAAAATCTCAGTGACTTTGTTTAACAGGCAGTGTTTCCAACAATTTCTCTTTTGCTAAACACAGCGTTTCCTGCTATAATGTACAGCTGTCTTCTTATGTTCCTGTGAGGTGTATCACGATTGAAGCCGACTGTACTATTCTAGGCTTCTTCGGAAAAATGTTATTTTCATTAGTAAAATAAATTTTTGAATATACTTACCCGATAATCATGTAGCTGTCAACTCCGTTGCCCGACAGAAATCTACGGACGGGATACGCCAGCGATCGCTATACAAGAGGGGGGTGTACTCACCAGCGCCATCTGTGGTCAGGTACTCCAGTACTTCTTGTCAACACCACCTCAATTTTTTCCTCGGTCCACTGGTTCTCTATGGGGAGGAAGGGTGGGTCAATTAAATCATGATTATCGGGTAAGTATATTCAAAAATTTATTTTACTAATGAAAATAACATTTTTCAATATTAATCTTACCCGATAATCATGTAGCTGATTCACACCCAGGGGGGTGGGTGAAAACCAGTGTACATGTTAATCAAGAAGCTAAGTATCCCGTATTTCATTTTTATCAGTTATTCAAAATAACAAATGAAATTATAAGTACCTGGTAAGGAAGTCGACTTGAACCATTACTCTGCCTTTAATAAGTACGTCTTCCTTACCGAGCGCAGCGGTCCTCTTAGGAGGCTGAACAACTCTTAGGTGCTGAAGTATAAAGGGCTGCAACCCATACTAAAGGACCTCATCACAACCTCTAACCTAGGCGCTTCTCAAGAAAGAATTGACCACCCGCCAAATCAACTAGGATGCGGAAGGCTTCTTAGCCCACCGTACAACCCAAAACAACAATAAAAGCATTCAAGAGAAAGGTTAAAAAGGTTATGGGATTATGGGAATGTAGTGGCTGAGCCCTCACCTACTACTGCACTCGCTGCTACGAATGGTCCCAGGGTGTAGCAGTTCTCGTAAAGAGACTGGACATCTTTGAGATAGAATGATGCAAACACTGACTTGCTCCTCCAATAGGTTGCATCCATAATACTCTGCAGAGAACGGTTCTGTTTGAAGGCCACTGAAGTAGCCACAGCTCTCACTTCATGTGTCCTTACCTTCAGCAAAGCAAGGTCTTCATCCTTCATGTGAGAATGAGCTTCTCTAATCAGAAGCCTTATGTAATAAGAAACTGCGTTCTTAGACATAGGCAGCGAAGGTTTCTTAATAGCACACCATAAGGCCTCTGATTGTCCTCGCAAGGGTTTTGACCTTTTAAGATAGTACTTAAGAGCTCTGACAGGGCAAAGTACTCTCTCCAAGGACGTGAAGGAAGCTCATTTTTTGCCAAAAAACCGAGCTGTAAGGAACATGTAGCCGTTTCAGATGTGAAACCTATGTTCCTGCTGAAGGCGTGAACCTCACTTACTCTTTTGGCTGTTGCAAGGCAGACGAGGAAAAGAGTTTTGAGAGTGAGGTCTTTGAAAGAGGCTGACTGGAGAGGTTCAAATCTAGATGACATAAGGAACCTTAGGACTACGTCTAGATTCCAGCCTGGAGTGGACAACCGACGTTCTTTAGAGGTCTCAAAAGACCTATGGATGTCCTGCAGATCTTTGTTGGAGGAAAGATCCAAGCCTCTGTGGCGGAAAACCGCTGCCAACATACTTCTGTACCCCTTGATCGTAGGAGCTGATAGAGATCTAACATTCCTAAGATGTAACAGGAAGTCAGCAACTTGGGTTACAGTGGTACTGGTAGAGGAAACTGCATTGGTTCTGCACCAGCTTCGGAAGACTTCCCACTTAGATTGATAGACTCTGCGAGTGGATATCCTCCTTGCTCTGGCAATCGCTCTGGCTGCCTCCTTCGAAAAGCCTCTAGCTCTAGTGAGTCTTTCGATAGTCTGAAGGCAGTCAGACGAAGAGCGTGGAGGCTTGGGTGTACCTTCTTTACGTGAGGTTGACGTAGAAGGTCCACTCTTAGAGGGAGAGTCCTGGGAACGTCGACCAGCCATTGTAGTACCTCTGTGAACCATTCTCTTGCAGGCCAAAGGGGAGCAACCAACGTCAGCCGTGTCCCTTCGTGAGAGACGAACTTCTGAAGAACCCTGTTGATGATCTTGAACGGCGGGAATGCATACAGATCAAGGTGGGACCAATCCAGCAGAAAAGCATCCACGTGAACTGCTGCCGGGTCTGGAATCGGGGAACAGTACAATGGGAGCCTCTTGGTCATCGAGGTAGCGAACAGATCTATAGTTGGCTGACCCCACAGGGCCCAAAGTCTGCTGCACACGTTCTTGTGAAGGGTCCATTCTGTGGGGATGACTTGACCCTTCCTGCCGAGGCAATCTGCTGAGACATTCATATCGCCCTGAATGAACCTCGTTACCAGCGTGAGCTTTCGACTTTTTGACCAAATGAGGAGGTCCCTTGCGATCTCGAACAGCTTCCTCGAATGAGTCCCTCCCTGCTTGGAGATGTACGCCAAGGCTGTGGTGTTGTCGGAGTTCACCTCCACCACCTTGTTTAGCAGGAGGGACTTGAAGTTCATTAAGGCCAGATGAACTGCCAACAACTCCTTGCAATTGATGTGAAGCGTTTCCTGTTCCTGGTTCCATGTCCCCGAGCATTCCTGTCCGTCCAATGTCGCGCCCCAGCCCGAGTCTGATGCGTCCGAGTAGAGATGAAGGTCGGGGGTCTGAACAGCTAATGAGAGACCCTCCTTGAGAAGAATGTTGCTCTTCCACCACGTTAGAGTAGCCCTCATCTCTTTGGAAACAGGAATAGAGACCGCCTCGAGCGTCATATCCTTGTTCCAGTGAGCTGCTAGATGGTACTGAAGGGGGCGGAGGTGGAGTCTCCCTAACTCGATGAACAGGGCTAACGATGAAAGAGTCCCTGTTAGACTCATCCACTGTCTCACCGAGCATCGGTTCTTCTTCAGCATGCTCAGGATGCACTCTAGGGCTTGGTTGATTCTTGGGGCCGACGGAAAAGCCCGAAAAGCTCGACTCTGAATCTCCATTCCCAGGTAAACGATGGTTTGGGAAGGAACGAGCTGGGACTTCTCTAAATTGACCAAGAGACCCAGTTCCTTGGTCAAATCCAAAGTCCATCTGAGACTCTCCAGACAGCGACGACTTGTGGGGGCTCTTAAAAGCCAGTCGTCTAAATAAAGGGAGGCTCTGATGTCTGCCAAGTGAAGGAATTTCGCAATATTCCTCATCAGTCGCGTAAACACAAGAGGTGCCGTGCTTAGGCCAAAACACAGGGCTTGGAACTGGTACACAACCTCTCCAAAGACGAATCTCAGAAAAGGTTGGGAGTCTGGATGGATGGGAACGTGAAAGTAGGCGTCTTTCAGATCCAACGAGACCATCCAGTCCTCCTGCCTGACCGCTGCTAGGACCGACTTCGTCGTCTCCATTGTGAACGTCTGCTTGGTGACATAAGCATTGAGCGCACTGACGTCCAGCACCGGTCTCCAACCTCCTGTCTTCTTGGCCACCAGGAAGAGACGGTTGTAAAAGCCCGGGGATTGATGGTCCTGGACTATCACCACTGCCTCCTTCTGTAACAGGAGCGACACCTCTTGATGTAACGCTAGCCTCTTGTCCTTCTCCTTGTAGTTGGGAGAGAGGTTGATGGGAGATGTGGTCAGAGGGGGATTGCGGCAGAACGGAATTCTGTAACCCTCCCTTAGCCACTTGACAGACTGAGCGTCTGCACCTCTTCTTTCCCAGGCTTGCCAGAAGGTCTTGAGTCTGGCTCCTACAGCTGTCTGGAGAGGAGGAAAGTCAAAGCTTGCTTTTCGTGGACTTGGCACCTTTCTTGGACTTGCCCCTGTGACTGTCTGCACGGGAACTTCCTCGGCTGGGGGCTCTGCCACGAAAGGGCGGAATGAATCTGGTAGCAGGTGTATCAGCCACCGGGGTGCGGTAAGATCTCGGCACTGAAGGTACGATTTTAGCCTTACGTGCTGAAGAGGCCATGAGGTCATGCGTATCTTTCTGGATAAGAGCCGCAGCCATCTCCTTGATTAGCTCCTCCGGAAACAGGAACTTGGAGAGAGGAGCAAACAGCAACTGTGACCTCTGGCAAGGGGTGATACCAGTAGATAAGTAGGAGCATAGATGCATAGATGTTCCCTTTTCTTGAGGACTCTTGAGACAAAAATAGAAGCAAGTTCGCCAGAACCATCGCGAATTGCTCTGTCCATACAGGACATGATCAGCATGGCCGAGTCTTTGTCAGAAGGGGCAGTCTTCTTGCTCAAGGCCCCCAGGCACCAGTCGAGGAAATTAAAAATTTTGAAGGCGCGAAAGACTCCCTTCAACAAGTGGTCCAGATCAGAAAAAGTCCAGCAGACCTTCGAGCGTCTCATAGCCGACCTACGGGGAGAGTCAACCAAACTTGAGAAGTCGGCCTGGGCAGAGGCAGGGACCCCCAAGCCTGGTTCCTCTCCCGTGGCATACCAGACGCCCAACTTTGAAGCCAGCTTAGGAGGAGGAAACACAAAAGATGTCCTTCCCAGTTGCTGCTTGGACTGCAACCAATCCCCTAAAACCCTCAAAGCTCTCTTTGATGATCTGGCGAGGACAAGCTTGGTGTAGGCAGACGTAATAGGCTGCATGCCTAGAGAAAACTCGGATGGAGGAGAACGAGGGGTTGCAGAAACGAAGTGTTCAGGGTATAACTCTCTGAACAGAGTCAGGACCTTACGAAAGTCTAAGGAAGGTGGCGACGACTTGTGTTCCTCCACATCAGAAGAAGGATCATCCAGGTGAGCAGCTTCATCCTCAGAAACCTCATCTCCTGAGAGTTGAGAAGCGAGAGGTAACGGTAAAGCGGCATGCTGAATGGCTGAATCCTGTAGAACGGGTGCATGCGCACTTGCGGATCCATCATCACGCCTCTGCTGAAGAGGATGAGGGCTGGCAATGACAAAGTCATGAGGCTGGGATGAAGGAGGTTCTGCGGAGGTCTGAGGAGCAAGCGTGGTCAGAAGCGAATGCTGTAAGGCATGAGGCTCATGCTGCATGGTATGCGGTTCATGTTGAATGGGAAGAGGCTCATGCTGCGAAGAATGCGGCTGCTGCATGCGTTGAGGAGGCTGCCTCATAGCATGAGGTTCCTGCCTCAAGGGTTGCGTCTGCCTCAAGGGTTGAGGAGGTTGCTGCGCAGAGAGAGGCTCTTGCCTCAAGGGTTGAGGCGGTTGCCGCATAGCATGAGGCTGCTGCCTCATGGGTGGAGGAGGTTGCCGCAACGCATGAGGCTCCTGCCTCATGGGTAGAGGAGGTTGCCGCATAGCATGAGGCTCCTGCCTCAAGGGTTGAGGAGGTTGCCGCATAGCAAGAGGTTCCTGCCTCAAGGAAAGAGGAGGTTGCTGCATAGCGCTGGTACCTGGCAACTCCCAATGCGGCAGCTCACGCATGGAGGCAGGAGGAGCCTCAACATCATACGTCTGGCAGGGTGGACTGCGCAGAGGTGGAGGAGCGCTCGCAGGAGGAGGTGTGCTAACCTTCTCTGCCTGAAACTCCTGCATCAAAACCGCAAGCTGAGACTGCATTGTCTGCAGCATAGACAACTTGGGATCAACAGAAGTTGGAGCAGAGGCCTGTTGAGGCATCGCTTTACCTCTCTTAGGAGGTGTGCAGTCATCAGATGACTGCGGCGAGTCCGAACTGGCCCAGTGGCTACACCTGGGCCGTTGGACTCGCTCGGCCGGGACCTTACGTTTAAGAGGTCGTGAGACCTGGGTCCAGCGTTTCCTCCTGGAAACTTCTTCCGCAGACGAGGAATTTAAGGGCTCAATCGTCTGGGAGTGGAAGTGACGATCTCTATCAGATACGCCCGCAACCACTGAGGATACAACTGTGCGCCGATCAAGGCCTGCCGAACCCTTTTGCCCTTCGACGTTGCTTCTCCCCTGGGCTTGGGAGCTTGCAAGAGGTCCCGGACTGGGAGGACGACTGGCACGCACAGAAGTATCCTCATGCGCAACACTGACACTGACACTAGGCACAGCACTGGCACTAACACTTCCCACTGCACTTTTCACTTTAAGTTCCTTGACATCTGCCAAGAGAAGATTGTGGTCACTCACTAAAGACTCCACCTTATCACCTAGAGCCTGAATGGCACGTAACATATCCGACATATCAGGCTGAGCACTCGTAATAGGTTCGGGGGTCACCACTACAGGGGAAGGAAAAGGTTGAGGATCATGGGGGGAGGAATAAACCAAAGAGCGAGAAGAACTCCTCCTAACTCTCTCCCTCTCTAACCTAGTCGTATACTTGAGGAATTCATTAAAATCGAATTCCGAAAGCCCAGCACATTCCCCACATCGATCTTCCAACTGACAGGATTTTCCCCTACAGTCGGAACAAACGGTGTGAGGATCAACAGAGGCCTTCGGAAGACGCCTATTACAAGTCCTAACACTACATCGCCTAATTCTAGGAGCTTGAGAGTGGTCGGACATCTTGAATTTAGAGAACAGTCAAGGGGGAATTCCAAAGTAAAGCAAAGATCGTTAACCAATAAATCAATTTAATTCCAAAAGCTATCTAAGCTAAGGGAAAAGCTTCCTGTATAGCGAAGGCTAAATTTTAGAGCAAATACTTCACCAAAACCGTGAACAAAGAACTCCAAAATCAACAGCGTATCCATGTAGGTCTTGCCGGCGGCACGACAGAGGAAAAATTGAGGTGGTGTTGACAAGAAGTACTGGAGTACCTGACCACAGATGGCGCTGGTGAGTACACCCCCCTCTTGTATAGCGATCGCTGGCGTATCCCGTCCGTAGATTTCTGTCGGGCAACGGAGTTGACAGCTACATGATTATCGGGTAAGATTAATATTGAAAATTAGATAATTTTATCCATAGATCTGCGTTATCCCTTACTAATGTTCTATTTTCAAGGACATCTTTCTAAGTCTTATCGGTCCTACCGGTTCACATACGCAACTACTTGTACTTTTCAAAACGTATCCAAGCAGTACACCATTTTAAGACATTATCATCTCACTTATTCCTACACAATGCCGGTGATGTGCACCAACATATCGTGTCTTGAATTGTGACAGATGAAACTTAGTGTATTTCAATGTTTCTAACGCCGTTTCTGTTCTTATCTTTTCATTCAATATTCTCAGTTTACCTCAGATCTACTAGCCCCTGGGACCTAACGGTAAGCACCATAAACAAGTCTTCCTATAAGATGAAGGTTGTTCTCTTTGGGTGCTACAAGTACTTCTCCTAGCAGCTCCTGTAGACATCGGAAGGGCTTATTTGGTCTTGCATTGAAAATTTTTCTCACATCTGGAAAGATGTTCACATCTCTTTCTCTTACCATCAAGCTGGATTCAATTCAACGACTTTATTAAATCACTGTTATATGTTTAATGTATAGATATTATACTGAGATTTACTCTCAAGGGTGGACATCAGAAAGTCATGAGTAAATTGACTCTTCTTCACCCCACGGGTTAACTACTGCAATGTAATTGTTCAGTTGCTACCTTCCTCTTGGTAACGGTAGAAGAGACTCTACCTATGGTAAGCAACTCTTCTAGGAGAAGGACACTCCAAAATCAAACCACTGTTCTCTGGTCTTGGGTAGTGCCATAGCCTCTGTACCATGGTCTTCCACTCTCTTGAGTTGGAGTTCTCTTGCTTGAGATTACACTCGGGCATGCTGTTCTGACTTATTTCTCTTCCTCTTGTTTTGCAAAATTTTTTATAGTTTACACATGAAAGATTCATCATAATGTTCTTAAGTTATTTTATTTTTTCTTGTGTCCTTTCCTCACTGGGCTATTTTCCCTGTTGGGGCTCCTGGGCTTATAGCATCCCGCTTTTCCAACTAGGGTTGTAGCTTAGCAAGTAATAATAATAGTGGACCTTCAAATGTTTCGCCATAAGCATGTCATAAAAGGTGTCCTTTCCCACGTTTCTTTGATCAAATTAGTATGTTTTAAATAGGAAGACCTGCTATCACCCATATACGGCCTGCCAATGCAAGAGCCTGCGTCCCACAAGAGAGTGGGGCAATCTGAACCGACCGATCATCCAAGAGGACGAAAGGTAGGTTCTCACTGGCGCATCAGTTTCATTTGCTTTGTTCTCTGTCTCATCGTAAAATATGCTGCACACAATATTTTTAAAAAGTCAGGCCAGCGAGACAAACTACACAGAAATACACTCGTACACACATTTGCAACGTAATTCGTTTTTTTTTTTTTTCTTTCTTTTTTTTTTACCACGTGAAAGGAACAACATTCAAGTCAACAGATTTAAAGCTTTTTAAATGAAGCAGTCTTTTACAAATCTACTTAACACTAGTCTTTAGTGTGTCTGAAACGCCACCACTATACAATATAGTCCATCAGCATCTCTTCCTCTTACTATCATCATTATTCTCCCAACACGTTTTGCTAAACCTCGTTAAAGATCTAATCATGATTGCCCCCTTAATGGTATAATCTATATTCATCTATTGTTTCAATAACCTAACACTGATTCTCATCTTCATTTTAATTAATAACTCTTCATTGAAGTTAATACACACGACCGTTCCAACTCCAGAAAGGTGAGAGGAGGAGGATTAATATGGGGAGCACAACCGTGGCAGCGGCACAACGCTGACACCCCAATAAAGTAGAATAATGCGAATTGAATTTGCAGCCAGCCTTAGAAGTTTTTTGCAAGCAGAAATGGGTCATAAAGGACAATCAAAACCACATAAAGCTGATATTGTAATTTCATGTTAAAAGATTGGCAAACTGAAAATAACTGATGATTTTAAATAACAAACAATTACTAAATATGAAAAGAATGTAACATATTTTATATCTTGCAATGTTTCAAGCGGGACTATGAATAGCTTCTTTCAATAACTCTTCTTTTAACACTCAGCTTCACAATAGTTACATTCTCGGAAGCATGAGTGGTCATTACCCGTGAAAAAAATGGTTCCTTTTATTTCTTTTCGTGCAATAGTCAGTGTAGCAGTTAAAAATGCAAGAGCAACTAACATGACTGTTGCAAAGCCACTAATCTGATCCATGTTATCCACGGTGAGTTTTCCTAAAGTTTTCTTCATTATGAAGTGATGACAACAAAGATCACAATTATTAGTTGGAATACAATTATAATATTGAGGATATGTATCTGCCAAGAAATACCACTGGCATTAATGCTAAACTTCTCTCTCCCTAATCTTCCTCACATATTCAAAGCACTTTTTATTTCTATCAATTATGCTCTGCTTCATCACTTTAGTCCATTTCTTTTATCGATGCAGATTTGCACCGACTCACAGCGGTGCCCTTTTAGCTCGGAAAAGTTTCCTGATCGGTGATTGGTTAGAATTATCTCGTCCAACCAATCAGCGATCAGGAAACTTTTCCGAGCTAAAAGGGCACCGCTGCGAGTCGGTGCAAATCTGCATCGCTAAAAGACATTGACTATAGCTTCCCAACAAATCGAATGCATGATAAGAGTGTTAATCCTCTCTTTCCCATAGTAAAATTACTCATCATGTTATAACTTTTATTCTTTTGTATTTATTCTGATGTTGTTACTATTCTTAAAATATTTTATTTTTACTTGTTTCCTTTCTTCACTGGGCTATTTTCCCAGTTGGAGACCCTGGGCATATAACATCCTGCTTTTCCAACAAGGGTTGTAGCTTAGTAAGTAATAATAATAACAATAATAATACAAATACTAATAATAGTAGTAATAGTAGTAGTAGTAGTAGTAGTAGTAGTAGTAGTAGTAGTAGTAGTAGTAGGAATAATAATAATAATAGTAATAATAATTACAATATTGTGATACAACTAAGATTAAACATGGCGTATATTAGAATTATATATATATATATATATATATATATATATATATATATATATATATATATATATATATATATATATATATACTCGTGTATATATATATATATATATATATATATATATATGTATGTATATATATATATATATATATATATATATATATATATATATATCCCTCTCTGAGTACGGATACCTTAACGTGGAGAACGGGTTTGCCTATCGCCATGATCAGCAAAGTAGTGCAAGTCAGGGCCACCCATACTGGGTGGTTTGCTTTATCGATCAGAAGAAAATCTTCCAGCATTACTAATCCGCCAAAAAACTGGGCAAACCCCAGACATGAATTGACATGTCTGAGGCCTTTGTCCTGCAATGGACTAGAAACTACTGCATTTTCTGTTGTTGTATGTATGTATGTATGTATGTATGTATATATATATATATATATATATATATATATATATATATATATATATATATATATATATATATATATATATATATATACAGTGTATATATAGGCCTATATATATAAATAAATAAATAAATATATATATATATATATATATATATATATATATATATATATATATATATATATATATATGCTTACAAATACATTATATACTGTACATGATTATAACAACACGAGTAATATATAAATATTTAACCATGTGTGCTCTTCTGCATAAAATCAGCACTTGAGTTGTTGAATAACAACTATCATTATTATTATTATTATTATCATTATTATTATTCTTATTATTATTATTACTTGCTGAGCTACATCCCTAGTTGGAAAAGCAGAATGCTATAAGCCCAGGGGCTCCAAAAGGGAAAATAACTCAGTGAGGAAAGGAAACAAAGAAAAATAAAAATATTTTAAGAAGAGTAACAAGATTAAAATAATTATCTCCTACATAAACTATAAAAACTTGAACAAGAGGAAGAGAAATAAGATGAAATAGTGTGCCTGAGTGTACCCTCAAGCAAGATAACTCTAACCCAAGACAGTGGAAGACCATGGTACAGAACTATGGCACTGCCCAAGATTAGAGAACAATGGTTTTACTTTGGAGTGTCCTTCTCCAAAAAGAGCTGCTTACCATACCTAAAGAGTCTCTTCTACCCCTACAAAGAGGAAAGTGGCCTCTGAAAAATTACAGTGAAGTAAGAAGAAATTGTTTGGTAATCTCAGTGTTGTCAGGTGTATGAGGACAGAATAGAATATGTAAAAAATAGACCAGACTATTCGGTGTTTGTGTTTAGGCAAAGGGAAAATGAACCGTGACCAGAGAGAAGGATCCAATGTATTACTGTCTGGCCAGTCAAAAGACCCCATAATTCTCTAGCGGTAGTATCTCAACGGGTGGCTGGCGCCCTGGCCAACCTACCATCTATTGAAGTAAGCAACATATTGGAAGAGGAATTTTTAAAACTAAGAGAGTTTGTGGTATCCTGTGTATCTTTTTTTGTTTGGCGTGTGGTTGAGGACATCAGGATAAGTAGCATACCCAGTAATTCGTTTTCAAAACACACGAAAGGTGTGTTGAATCACTAGACATACGACGATATTACTGGATGTTGAGCATCACCGACTGCCGAGCTGGACCTTCGGTTTCATACCTTTTCATTGAAGATAAATTCACGACCCTTTCTTCTGGTAGATAGAGTGATAAAAGCAATTTCTTCCCCTTGTGTTACAACCCTACGGATCGCTTTAATTTGCCAGTCATGCATGTCAAATCAAGATTCCATGGGCTTCTCGTTAGCCTTTTTCTTAAGGCGATGCCAGAGTTTACTGGCCTCTTTAACTTTCATAATTATAGTCGAGTTCTAAAATTTTTAAGGTTTACGAAATAAATCTAACGAAGAATAAATAAAAAGTAATTCTATTCATTTAGTGGTTCGCTAACGAGTAAAATCAGATTTTTCAAACACTTGTCTCGTTCGTATTCCTTTAATCTTCCTTGAAAACTATGTTTCCCTCCGGAATATACTGCCTGTGAACTCTTCCAGAAGTCGTTCCAGGATCCACGTACATCTGGAATCGTGATGAACCGGTATCGAAACGGCCTCCACCCTCCCCATCCAAGACCCGTGCAACTCACTGCCCTGGCAATCCGGCCACCTTCCAATTCCCTCTCCTCACATCTCCATCAGTAACCTCAACCAAGAGAAGGAAATACGAGAAAGAAGCGAGAGAAAGTGGAAAAAATAAGTAAAAATCTCCCAGAGCATCGTCTGAAGCGGGTCATCTCCAAACAGGGAGAAATTAGGCGGTTGGTATCGTGGTCTCGATTCTATCTTCGGATTATTGCAGTCTGGTGGTTCTTTTGATTTCCTGCTTGAAGGCACTCAAACAACGCATTTTATATCCTTTTTTTTTTTCTTTCGGACACAAAAGTACGCACTACAATATAATAAAGGCAAATGAGTGCTGATGTCACGTTGCCCTTTCATCTATCGCACCGTAATACTAACGTATGTCAACCAATCTCTACTGTCTTCGGCATTTACATTATCTTTAAAATATTTACAACACAGTCAGGATTGCATTCGTGTCACAAATAATCTAAACATTAATATCTTTCAAATGGGATCATTTAATTTGGAGGTGTTTACTAAAATAATGCTTTTGCAGATAAAGAAAACCCTCCACTACTTCATAACTTTAAAAGTAATGCACACAATCATACATGCACAATAATTTCAATGTACTATGAATGTCAAGATGAAATTATTGCAATTTTTTATCGCAATATAAATATATGTTCTGTATTGTGAGATGGTAAAAGAAAGTGAAATCACTTAACAAACATGTAAAGAATCTCTCTCTCTCTCTCTCTCTCTCTCTCTCTCTCTCTCTCTCTCTCTCTCTCTCTCTCTCTCAATGAGCTGGCGCATAGTTTTATGCCCTAAAGCCATAGCTTCTAAAATTCGCAACGCACTATAGTGTGCGCCTTAAACACGATTTCTATTACCAAAGTACGTCATTTGTATTGTCGACCTCGATCAGTTCATTGCATTAAAAATCATAATTTTTCCTTTAGTGAAAGTGGATTAGTTAAATTATCCGTTCTCCATATCACGATCTGTAGTATTTAGAAACCTACCTAACTTCAAGGACGTTATAAACAGACCACTAATGCCCGAAAAAGTGTATTTCAAATTTTAAAAAATCAGTAATGGTCTTTCGGAACTTGGTAAGTAAACCAAAATACTAATAAAATTGACAACCAGAAACACTAACTGAAAATATTCTCTCTCTCTCTCTCTCTCTCTCTCTCTCTCTCTCTCTCTCTCTCTCTCTCTCTCTCTCTCTCTCTCTCTCTCTCTCTCTCTCTCTCGTCATTACCATCACCAATACCTCTAAAAGCATCGAATGAAAAAACAAACATTGAGAAACAAATATTACATACATTTAGCATTATCCTTCCACTAATCATAAGCTTTACATAATATACCAATATGAAGTCTCTCTCTCTCTCTCTCTCTCTCTCTCTCTCTCTCTCTCTCTCTCTCTCTCTCTCTCTCTCTCTCTCTCTCTATATATATATATATATATATATATATATATATATATATATATATATATATATATATATATATATATATATATAGAGAGAGAGAGAGAGAGAGAGAGAGAGAGAGAGAGAGAGAGAGAGAGAGAGAGAGAGAGAGAGACACTTCCTATTGTTATATTACGTAAACCTTGGGTAACTGGAAGGATAATGCTAAATTTATCGAGTATTTATCCTTTTTTTGTGTATATATACAGTACATACATACATACATATATATATATATATATATATATATATATATATATATATATATATATATATATACACACACACACACACATGAATCTTGCGTTAGAACACTTGAAGATATCTACTGTATACAGGAAGTACAACAATCCTAAAAATACATATAGAAAAAAAAAAAATTCCCATCGAGAAAGAAGTCAGACAGGGAGACCCCTTCTCTAATAAATTATTCACAGCATACATATTAGTTGTAAAAATTTTGATTAGGAAAATGTAGGAATGAGGATTAATGGAGAATACCTTAACAACTTAAGATTCACATATCACATAGTTGTTTTTAGTGAATTATGGGATGAATTACAAAAGATGATAGATTTGAATAGAGAATGCAGTAATGCAAGAATGAAAATGAGGAAAACTAAGATAACGTTCAAAGTAAATGCAGAGAGCCAACAAATAATAGTTATGGACGAACTTTTGGTAAATAAAGTGATATTATGAAAAGTAAATGGCCACTTTCTCTACAAAAATAATTATTTAATCAGTTAGCCCTACCGGTTTCAACTGATGCATCAGAAACTTGGAGCATTACTAAAGCCTTAGAACATAAGCTAGTTATAACAGAGAGCTGTGGAAAGAATAATTATAGGAATAACACAAAGAGTCAGAAAAAGAACAACATAGATACGAGAGCAAAAATAAAGTAGAGAATATTCTAATATGTAAGAAATAGTAGTAGTCATGGGTAGGACATATAATGAGAATGGCAGATAAGAGATGGACATTAAGAATAACAAAATTGGTCCTTAGAGATTGCAAAAGAATTATGGGTAGGAAGAGAAGACGGCGAATTGACGAACTAAAAAAAAATCTGCGTGTGAACTGGCATGGAAAGATGCGTGGAAGGACATGTCTGAGGGCTTTGCTATAAAGTGGAATGGTATCGGCTGACGATGATGGGGAGAGAGAGAGAGAGAGAGAGAGAGAGAGAGAGAGAGAGAGAGAGAGAGAGAGAGAGAGAGAGAGAGCCCGCTAAGCTTTTTATAGACACCACAAAAAATAAACATTATCTCTATGACTAAAATAAAAAATATGTTACAATTCCAAGTACACTTTGTACTCATTAACGATAAATAACTTAGATTTTTTTCGCTCTGTATGTAGTGAAGCTATCCTAAAGATTATAAAGATTTTAAGCACTTGCAAAAGGAAACAAATCACTAAGCATTAAGATTATGCTCGAGTTGGTCCAGTGTCTCAAGAAAACAAACCATTTCTCTCATTCTCAACCACTTTTTTTTTCTGTCATTTATATTTATCGACAAGCAGACAGGGAGTGCTCTATTCTGAGACCATTGACATGGTCTGCAGATTCAACGTAATGAAAAAAAAGAATATATAACATTAATGAAAAAGAATAGTTATGTGAATGATGAGGATGACAATGGAGACGATTTCCTTAGCCTTTTTTTTTTTCATGCAAGTGGTCTTCGTCATCCCAAGCTAAGAGATACTCATAAGAATCCCATTCAGTTTTCTAAGATTAAAATCAAATAGATCAAAATCAACATGAACACTAGATGAAAAGGAGATATTAGTCATTTTACGCAGTCTTAGTTGTTGGGTATTTCGTTTGTCATTCCTCATTATTCTAATTCTTAGTATTGGGGGTAGTAAATCAAAGAATACACGGGAGAGAATTCCAGAACTAAATCGTTTCATACATAATGACGAGAGGGGGCGACAGAAATATATAGATGAATAAAATTGAAGAGTGAAAGCAATACGAAATACTTCAAAATGGCGGCAAACTGCACTCGAAAATTCTTCTTCTTTCCCGGCTTCACGTTAAGAGAAACAAATGTGAACAGCCTTGACCCTTTCGTGCACCAGACATATGCCAAAGTTGCTAATGCCTACCTCATTCGTGGCCCTATTGTTCGCATACACAGGATGGCCATTTTCGAACTGTTCTCCGATCACTCCTTTTCCCACTCTAGCCAGTACGTCCTTGGTCATATTCCAGAATTCGAGTGAATGCTATTTGTAATAATGAGAAAAATCTGAGGCGACTTGATTAACTTTTTAGAAAATCGACGAGAGTACCGTATGCTATAAGTAAATTCCGGGCAGTTATTAATCAGGATTTATTTAAATGGATACTAAACTATTATAGCAAACCTTCGATTAAAGGGTCTTTTATTTTAAGAGACAAATCCCTGAGGAATAAATGCAGTGTCTAAATGAATAATTACAGTAATTGCACAATCTGTCTCCCTGTCTATATAATTTCTCTCATCACATATATTTTCCATCTGAACCTATTTGACGCTTAAAGAACTAATCCCCTATAGTATCACAGCAAGTCCATATGGGTAAAGTTGCTAGTCATATGCAAATGCAACTAGGTGGACTTATAGTTATATACAATGTTCTGGAATAAAATCAGTTCCAGAAATCCGCAGCTTCAACACTGTGTGTTTTTTAGTGTACCTGTGTATGTTTATATTATTCACCTATACGCCACCGTCATGCCATTATCCACCCTAACTACCATTTTCATAGCCTTATTTTTAGGTCAAGGAAGTCACAATGGATTTATATTTAGCTGGAGAAGAATTTAATTGGAAACCACGGAAATAAAAGCAGTTTTTAATATTCAAATATGACATGAAGTCGATGTGTCCCAAAAGAAAAGGTCAAGGAGTGTTGAGACGGTTTGTGATGCCTGGAATAACAAGATTGTTTATTCTACTAGGACTTAAAAGAGTTTATACCACAAGGAATGTCATGAGAATTTATGAAACAAGGGGTAACAAGAGGGATCATGACAAAATTATTAACAAAAAGGTTTATGCTACAAGGAGTATCAAGAAGA
>NC_090751.1:16270383-16292883 GCF_036898095.1 Palaemon carinicauda
AGTCTTCCCAACTGTCCACAACAAACACTAAGTGGAATCCACTTAGTTAAGTCACTATAAATTCTATTTTTTTTCCACCAAAAGCTATACACCAGAATATTATACAAACAAAAGGCTTCAATAATAACTTCATTACTTTAATTATTGGATAGTGGTTAATTTCGTTTTAACTGTGCGTATTGCTTACTTCACGTAAAATAGAGACCAGTCTATAGTCCATTTCAAAGCAGGTTACATTTGTTCTGTGTTGTTTGATAATTTCTCTCCTTTATGGGCCGCCTTTTCTTCACGATATTCCTTGAAAACAAGCCTTGAATCACGTCTGGATTTTTAAAGGGGCGATCTTATCGTGCTGCCTCTCCACAAAAACACCTTTAGTAACAACAATGTGGATGTTCCAAGTGGCATAAAGGATTCCATTTTCCTTCTGAAAGCGACCATTACCAGCGTCCATCTGCCGTTTCTATGTGCCAGAGAGAGAGAGAGAGAGAGAGAGAGAGAGAGAGAGAGAGAGAGAGAGAGAGAGAGAATATTTGAAATAACCATGGTTGCTCTAATCTGATTTTTCAATTCACAATTTCTTACAATTCTTATCTATTAAATATGTTTCATAGTCTGGTTTCTTGGCTCTATTATGTGGACTTTAATCTTACAAATTTCCCCGTACTACCATTATAAATGATTTGTACAAAAACTACAGAAAAATATGATAAATTAAGATGAACAATAAAACCCAACATGGTATATCAATCCGGATAATTAAGGCAAGCAGTAATTGTCCTGAACAATATAAGACAATAAATTATTAAATTTCAGACTTAATAACTTCAGAAAGTTGCAACCGCAAAACGACGATTACGAACGTGAATGAGGTTGGCATTGAACTAGTAAACACTACCAACACCAACAAGCAACTATTCAGAATGTCATGCTATAAGAAATCATCTGTTCACAATTCTGCTCTATGGCTTTCGCAAAGACATTGGTACTTCGTTCGTTGTTTAAAATCGTCCCACCTTTTACGAGACACAGGCTCTTGGCGCTGATAATGCTGGTGTTTTCTGAATCTCTTAATAGAGACCTAGCTAAAACTAGTGTATGGTGCGTGTTACAGGGGTTAAAATGTTTCTATTCAACACTGTTATTGATCCTAACCTTTTATATATCATTATGCATGTTTCACAATTTATTCTCATTTTACCGCTTGTTTTCAGAGCATGCTGCTTTCCCTACCAGGCCTTTGTGCTTTTAGTTTTTTAATTGATCTAGCTTATACTACTACTACTACTACTACTACTACTACTACTACTACTACTACTACTACTAATAATAATAATAATAATAATAGGCAAATATACATGGTATTTAAACATACATCTAATTGTACTTCATTACGATCCGTAAGAGCTAAAGAGCCCTCATGACAAAAAAAAAGCAATACATTGCAAAGTTGTGTAATAAGAAATTCTTGAGATACGACTATACAACTCCTTTTCCATCCTGCTTATTAATACCTTTCGTAAATTAAGCATAAAAAATTTAGTGAAGTTGGTAATATGTCGATGTAATTCATATAGCAAATAAATAATCCAAAATTTTAAACAACGTGTCTCTGCTCTATAAAAATGAAATTCATTCACGTGAAAAATCATCGTCATGAAATAAATCTATGAAAGGAAAAAAAAAATAAAGTGAAAACCCGAAAGTGGTTCACTCGGCTCCGAAAAAGGAGTTAACTGAGGCAGAAGGTATTTCCTTTTTGGATCAGTATACACTCGAAAGCAAGGACTCACAGCTAAAGATTTGAGAGGAAAATGAGGCTTTAAGCATCTTCGACAAACGGTGCTCTTTGGGGCAAAAAATCCCTTCAGCCCGTCGACTAAATTCCGACGGTTAAGATGAAATATTCAAGAGGGTTAAAAGACAACACAACGCTCTACAAATTAGAACAAATACATTCACGGTAATACAACTAAAAAGTACGCAATATTTCGCCCTTATTCTTACAATGGATATAAGGACGATAAATCTCAGGCCAGTCGCATAGGTACCGGGACTGGATAAAGGTTCCACACTAGACGAGACCTTTTCTTATGTGTCATTATGCGTCATGGGCTATTATTAGACAATCTCCTTAACCATCAATTATGCTCTTTAACCACAGTCCATATAGCAGTTGAGGCAATTAACGTGGTGCTAACTGTCGCTAACGCCTCAAGTCCCCACGATTTCGGGTTGCTCTGAATAAACATTGGCGAAGGGTTATTACTAGGTTCTCAAGGAATCCCTTTGGTGTTGTACAGTATATTGATTTTTGAAGAAAACAATAACACTTTTGGCATGATACTATAGTAATTCATTTACTATTTGGTAAGTTTCTTGGCGTAATTTCATGGTTCAGATGTAAAATAATCGTTTTGAGTGACGAAGGTTGATGAAAGAAGACACGAAAATGAAATGCCTCACATTGTCACAACATTCAGGAGAGAGAGAGAGAGAGAGAGAGAGAGAGAGAGAGAGAGAGAGAGAGAGAGAGAGAGAGAGAGAGAGAGAGAAAATTCTTTTAATCACAAATGTATCACAACAAGGGAAGACCAGGTTTATGATGAAACCAAAATAAAAAGAGATATGTAGTATAGCAACCTTTTAATCCGCCTGAAATTATCTACAAATGATTGTAGAAATCAAAGACACTGAAGAGCAACTAATTTCTTACAATGATATCAATAACATCATCTTTTCTGAGAGGTAAAGCTAACACAGAACAACTTTACATCAAAACAATGACGTTCGACTTTGACGTTAAAGAATACCTATCATATTGTCATTGCTATCATCATTGTTCACTATGAGGATATAGTCTTATGAAAAAAGCTATATGGTCATGAAGTTGGATGGTCAATTGTACAAGGTTCACATTAGCATGAGGGAAAAGTCGACAACTAGACTAAACGCGAATAAAGGTAAAATTAACCAAGACTAGGTAAATAAAGACTAACAAACATAAATAGCAACATTGCGTAAAGTAGTTATTATTATTATTATTATTATTATTATTATTATTATTATTATTATTATTATTATTATTATTATTATTATTATTATTACTTGCTAAGCTACAACCCTAGTTGGAAAAGCAGAATGCTATAGCCCAGTGAGGAAAGGAAACAAGGAAAAATAAAATATTTTAAGAACAGTAACAGTATTAAAATAAATATTTCCTATATAAACTCTAAAACTTTAACAAAACAAGAAGAGAAATGAGATAAAATAGTGTGCCCGAGTGTAACCTCAAGCAAGAGAACTCTAACCAAAGATAGTGGAAGACCATGGTACAGAGGCTATGGCTATTTGCCTTTAACTGAGAAAATAACCTTCGGAT
The DNA here is from genome assembly GCF_036898095.1 of Palaemon carinicauda. Taxonomy (NCBI): domain Eukaryota; kingdom Metazoa; phylum Arthropoda; class Malacostraca; order Decapoda; family Palaemonidae; genus Palaemon; species Palaemon carinicauda. Next base: position 16,273,766 of record NC_090751.1, read on the forward strand.
TTTTGGACAAAAAATAAATGCGTGTTCCTTAATAGGTTAGAAAAGGAAAAATTACAAATGCATACTTTCAGATTTAAACTTAATCATGAGAGGTAAAATTAAGCCTGGAAACGCCATCTTTATATATTATCCTATATATATATATATATATATATATATATATATATATATATATATATATATATATATATATATATATATATATATATATATATATTATAATTTACTAACAGCGTTAAAGCAGTATTAATCACGAGGAATAATATGGAGTTTTATCTAACCAGTTAACGTAAAAAAACGTCAAAAATACAATATACTCTTTACACAAAAGCAATTAATATATAGAACTCAGCTGGGCTCAACAATTTATTTTAAATTGTGTCAGAAAGTGTTTAATCCAACAAATGTTTTTGTCTATTTTTTTTCAGCCGCATGACTGCCTTATTGGTCAAAGGTTGCATCTGAAGTACATTATATTTCTTTTCGGTATCTTATGATAACCGCCATTAAGATCATGACACAAAGAGGTGTTTTCATCAAAGGTGAAGAATCGTTTGATGTTCAGTACAGGAATTTTAATTACTTTGGGAAGTAGTTGAATTTCATAAATAAGTTTAATTAGAATGTTATGTATAAACAATAGGATGACGAGTCAATATTCCGTAGATTTGACAGAAAAGATTGTAAACTTCGTGTTAAAAGCCCACAAATATTAAAGTAAACCTATATGAAGAAATAACTTGTTTCTAGGATTTACTATGCATTATAACTAGTAGCACGTAATAATCATGTTGTTACTATGTTAATTTCGACTATATCGCAGTCGGTTGGACACCAACGGCATAAATTATTTTTCCCATTAATATAGAAGAGACGATCTTGGAGGAACTCGAATCCAAGCACGATGCTACGAATTACCCCAACCTAAATTCAACCATACTATGTTACAAAGAAGGATATAAATCTACATAAGCTGAACCATGTATTCAGTCGGCTAATCCCCACTACCCTTCCCCACTAACTTCAATTTTGTCTCACGTCAAATATAAGAGGCAACTTTTCAAACCACTAGGCCTAAGTTAATTCTTAAGACTTTGACTAGGCCTATTTGTTACCTTGGGTAAACTCGGGTTAAATTATATCAGAAATGCCAAGATGCAGGATGAAACTAGAGAGTGAACGTAACGATGTTTCAATAAGATTAGTAGACGTGAGTTATTAACATTGAGAGACTCATCACTAAAGAGTAAGAAATTAATCAAGAGAGAAGGGGGTTCCACATCCTTATCATGACATTCTTTAATAAAAACTAGTCCATATCACAATTATTAGAAGGTGAAAACAGTTTAAAACGGCAGGGGCAACTGACATGAATTCTTTCATAAAAGTAATATCCAGTCACACCCACCTGTTGCAAGGTCACATTATCCGCCTCGACCGTACATTACAAACACGTATTTCCAATCGCCTAATTATAAAATTACGGTGTCAGAACGATCGATATTGATACAGCGAAATTTATCTCCTGCGTTTATCGAAGTTAAATATCGCCATCTCAGGAGCCCGCTCTGGGGCGACCGATCTTTGCAAAAACCAGTTCCTGACCCTACCTCCGGACGTCAGGTCACGTTTCGTTAGTAAGGGAGGGGGGTGGGGATGGTGTTTACGTGTATCTTCAATCCCTTCATGCCGTAAGGCCATTACTGGGACACAAGAATGAATGGGTTCTCGTTGGCAAAACATATGGTGACACGGCTCACTTTCTAGGTGGGATTGTCAGCGACAGTTGGCTAATCATATTCTATTTTTTACCTTGGGTATATAAAGAAAATAATAACAATAGTAACAGTAATTTGTTTCTTTTTTATACCTTAGGCATACAAAGAAAATAATAACAATAGTAATATTAATTTATTGGAATTAGGAGAAACTATTGCTGACGCAACATTTCTATCTTTGTATCAATAACCTTGTGAAAACATAATCTCCCTAAATAACAAATAAAGATAACCTTGTTTTTCTGCAGTGCTTCAATATACAATGCATGAAGTGTCAAGTTGACAAATTCATTTTCCGTAAAAAGATATGTCTACAGTTTTCCCAACTTTCACAAACTGAACTGTGCTTTTCAGACAAAAATCTTATAAACTCGATGGTTTCCCTAAATTTGATACATTATTATTACGCCTACAATTTTTTGCCATTCAAAGAAACTCTTGAAGGGAGAAACCCCAGAAAATTATAAAAAAGACGACACATAAAAGAAAGATAAAAACAACTGCAAAGAAAGAAAACAAGTTAGTGAAATTCTACCGGTAGAAATGGATCCTCGCACGAAGATCTCTAAGATGTACCAATTTTCAAAGGATGGCCCAGATTTTATCAGACGAGTTGGCCTTATAGGAACAAACGCGATTATCTGGGAAAAAATACATGAAAAGAGTGAGGGCCTTATGTTCAAATACCAAAGTTCTTACAAGATTTTAATCTCAGAATATTGGCCGCAACTGATTCTCTGATCAATTTCATCTCCTTCCAGAATTATCAACCAATACTGAAGTTATAATATATGGTATGGTACGGTACACTGTTAAAAATTTGCCTTAAAAAACGGTAAAAGTCTGGCAACATTTATTCAGGACTTTTACATTTTTAAAAATAAGGTGAAATTACGGTCGCCTATATTTTTAGTGAGAATTTCCGATAAAAACTACGTTTTTTTTCTAACAGTGTACATTATAGTTTAGCTTTTAACCATAATAAATAGTATGGAATGAACCTGAAGAAAAAGGCAAGGTATGCCATCCAATGCTTTTAATGGCCTTGCACAGCATAATAATACTTGGCCGGTCAAGGGGCATAAGGTCATCTATGCAAATACAGTTAATCCTTCAGTACTGACAATAGTGGCCTCGTTTTAAACAATGGCATCTGACCTTACTTTAATAAGGCACCAATAGTCTTCTTTCGTTATAATTTTCGTGACGGGAACTTTGAGGTACTGAAGGAATTCTTCAATGCATGGGAAATATATTTTCTATTTATGTACTCTTTTCAAAGGACAGTCTATATTTAATAATCTAAGCTATTATGGGAGTGGTAAATTGTATGAAAACCGTAATTTAATAAGACTGCCAAGTACCGGTGGATTTTATACTCAGGTTTCCATGCCAAGTGTTCAAACAACAATTTCTTTTTACTTTTGTTGAAAATTTGTATTACAAATAAATATATGAAGCAGTTTTTCCCTTGACATGATTTCGTTTACAAATATAGTGGGATACTCTTACATTCATTGAGACAAAGAACAGACATGACATGCTGGATATCAAAAAGCAGGAACTAAGTGACGCTTTCTATCATATATGACCGATAAACATTACTATTTTCAATTCTGGAAGTGAGGTTGTCAAAAGAGGGAGACCTTACAAATTTCAGGCTACAACATCGTTGATGGGATAGAGAAAACACATTTGTATTAACTTGATAACGTGATCAGTTTTGTTATTTCTCATAAGGGAAGAACTAAATTCAACTTGAGAATAAGAATGAGTATACTTATACAACTGTATTCCTTAAATCATGAACACTGCCTCTAAGTGATTGACTGATTTACGCAACCTGTCGCAGCAACAACTATGGGGATTTTAAAATAATTCCATCTTCTAATACCATGTTTTTTTAAGTACATATATCATATGTTGCATATTTCCAGTAAATATTAATCTACTTAATTTGATATTCCTGCACCCATCCCTCCCTCTCTTTTTCTTTTCAAAAGATCAATGCCGTTACTCATTACAACTTTAATCGATGACCAATCAAACTTAATCGTGACCTTTCCTTCTGAGTATCATTCCTATTGACCTCATTTTAGCACAGCCTATCTATATCTATTCTTAATCTCCACAGATCGCAAGGGGATCTCTCGAAAACACAAGAGGCAATTTATTTTTTTTTTTGTTTTTTTTGAGTGGGACAAACAACTACTGAACACACTTTAAGTACAATTACTTCTGTATTTACAACTTTTGCTTCCTATTTCAAAGGATACTTTTACAATAGATCACATTATGGCCTTTTACTTGTTTCATAGTATAGATTTCCCTCCAGGACCATCGTAACATTCTACTAATGACACTACTTAAGGGTAGAGGAGACTCTTCAGCTATGGTAAGCAGCTCTTCTAGGAGAAGGACACTCCAAAATCAAACCATTGTTCTCTCGTCTTGGGTAGTGCCATAGCCTCTGTACCATGGTCTTCCATTGTCTTGGGTTAGAGTTCTCTTGCTTGGGGGTACACTCGGGCACACTATTCTATATAATTTATCTTCCTATTGTTTTGTTAAATTATCTAAAGTTTACATATGAAATATTTATTTTAATGTTACTGTTCTTAAAATGTTTTATTTTTCCTTGTTTCCTTTCCTCACTCGGCTATTTTCCATGTTGGGGCCCCTTAGCTTATAGCATCCTGCTTTTCCAACTAGGGTTGTAGCTTAGCAATAAATAATAATAATAATAATAATAATAATAATGATAATAATAATAATAATAATAACTACAGCATGGATTCTCAACATAGAGCCATGGCAAGAATTTATGGGGGCCATAGCAGACTGCTACAAATAATACATTTTTAACTATTGTTAGAAATCAGAATTTATATAATATACACAACTTTTTCCCGACAGAAAAATTCACCAACTGAGTGAAAAACAAAACAATTTCAGCCTTTCCCTGACGTCTTCAATATACTGTATGTAGAGGTTCGCTGAACTGTTTCCAAACTAAACTTAATTCTCATGTGTGGTTAGTGTCGCTACTAATGGTTAGTCATTTGTAGTGTAGTGTTTTAATTTAAGGCATTAAGCATACCAAAGAAATCCATCAACTAAGATGTTTATGACTGTCAAGTTTGTAATAAACTTAGTTCTTATAAAGCCAAAGTTTTCGTCAAAAACATTTTAGCTATTTAATTATCATGTCCCTTTTACCTTTGTTTACATTGGGGTGTGGGGCTGTGTAATTTTGGAGAAAAAAGAAGGGGGGGCACACGTAGGTTGAAAATTCATAGTGGGAGGAATGAAGTGAAAAGTATCGAGAACCACTGATCTACAACAATAGTGATCAATGGCTTATAGTATGGCCTACAATCCTTAACCTTTCTACCTCAAATCAGCCAATTGTTCTCGGGGAAAATAAGGTCCCGAGATGTTTACGAAACTACCTTGAATGATCCCAGCAAGCAAGCTATACAGTCCAGGTAATACAATCAAGGCAATTGAACACTCGGTTCCAAAACATTCAGACATGTGTTTCCCTGGAAATAAAAGTAAAAATATAATCTACTTTCCAAATCAATTTCCAGTTTTCACTCTTCTTATTTCGTAAAGTGGTAGCCCATGTATGCAACAATAAAAAGTATGCTATCCATTAGACCTCAAATGTGAACGATTTTCATTATATCCCTACCTTGTATCATAAGTTAGACAATTGCATTGTTATACTTACTCATATTTCTACGTATGAACATATAGTGTGTCTGATATTGAGAAAAAAAATTCAACGGTTAAAAGATTTGAATGAAATTCAATTACATAATTCCGTACACTACGATCAGATTCTTAGTAGCTGAAAATAGAAGCTAAATCTAACTAACTTATACTCGCAATGACGAAATAGTTCTATTTTTTAGTATTTAAGTCACGCATATTTCGCAGTTTTTGATTCCTCGATGCCTTGAGGAAAATCTAAATTTTTAAATTGCAGGAACAAATGGGTAATAAACTTGAGAGTGATCTTTTTGGTTCATTTACTCCCTCAATAACCAGGTTTACTTTCTTTCTTTCAACATCAATCTTCTGAGCCAACTTTAAATAAGGGTAATGCTACTCTTACTGATCTTTGCATCTAAAATAACCACTGACCTATAATGGCTAATTAATACTTTTGAATTTGACACTATAAGGTTGAACACAAGAAACATGAAGCAAAAATTGACATTCAAAATATTTCTAATTGCTTGTAGCAGATACTGAAAAATTAAATTAAATTATATAAGCAAACAGATGCGATGATGCAGTATTGTAATACATGCAACATTCGTAGCTACCATTAATAGAGAAGAAGAGAAGAATGACTCCAAGGAGCATCATTGCTCATGGTGTGTTATCCCCTTGGTTGCCTCATCAAAATCGAAAAGTTGTAAACTATCCCTTTACTTAACCAACGTTCATCACACACCTATAAATGATCCATGGAAACTATTAGTTGCAATGAACCACTAGTCTCCTTTTGAGTGGATGTACCTACTTCATAACAAGATAAATTGGGACACTTGAATGAGTGTGACCACTGTAGTTTCTGCTTGGACAGGTGTGTAATTCACAACAGGGCATTTTCTTGAGAACCGAGGTCCCTCTGTGACTTTATAGTCTACCTTGGTGCATTAGAGCTGCCACTTAGAAGGTAGCCCAAGGGGGACCTGAAGGTAAATGGAACACAAGGTATCCTCATTCTGTACTTTGCAACCGGATACGGAATATCACTTAGACCTTTCTTCATTACACACACACACACACACCAAATACATATGTGGATCCCCTCCATTAGAAAAAAAGCAGTAGTTTCAAAAATATATCACTCCTTTATAATAAAGATTAAGTGTCTAGCTTATATATATATATATATATATATAAATATATATATATATATATATATATATATATATATATATATATATATATATATATAAGTATCTAGCTTATATATATACATATATATATATACATATATATGTATATATACACACACACACACACACATATATATATATATATATATATATATATATATATATATATATATATATATTCCTTTCCAATTACACTGTGGCAAAACGTATATCTACTAAGACAAGGGAGCAGTCATTCCCTGGTGCGATGTTGTAGTTGGAAAAGGGGTAGGGGGTGGGAAGGGTTGAATCTGTGCGTGTGCGTTTGTGTGCGTATCTACCTAAATATTTAGCCCTCATTTTTGGCGGATCACGTACAATAATTTAGTAAAGCAATAATATTAAAGATAATATAATGAATACTTCCCCAATATGATACAGCTTTATCCTATGCTGAAAACCAAAAAGGTTTTCTCAAGAACACACACACACACATACAACCTCACGAGCAGAAAAGAGCTCAAAAGGTAATCGGAGCGGAATGCAAATGACCAAACCATCGTTCCACCCACGCACAACACGAGGCCACACAAACAACTACTCTGTCTGGCCTAGGGCTCATTCCCGAGTGCATGCAATTGCTGCCCCTTACCCACAAATGAGGCGCCCACGATCTCACTCTCGAAGAGAAGACTAAGGAAAAAGAAATCAAAATTCACACGTGATGACTAAAAATTACTGTGCAAAATAGGGTGAGTTGCACCTCATTATTGTCTCAGCTGGTTCAATCAGACTTGGTAGACTAATACAGCAGAATTCATGAATTTCGAAACTATTCCACAAGATGAAAAAAAAAAAGAAAGGTAAAGATACTAAATTCACATTAAGGTCGATCCAAACACTAAATACAACTTTTGCCGCAAACTGATTGTGTTCGATTATCGTCTCAATTGACTCCATTACGGTTAGAAAAATATTTGCCTACCTGTTTAGGCTTATCGATTAATGTTTTAGGCTTTATTTACACGTAAAGTATCTGTTTATTTATAGAGCACCTACGTAACGTTTGAAGCTGGACGGTCCAGATTGATTTAAAACGTCATGATACGTTTTTTGGATTATGCATCTTTAAAGGCGAACGTTGTTTGAATATTTACTGGTTCGTAACATATAGCAGAAATTATTAACTAGTTCATTCTCCATCACCATCTGATAATTTTATTTAAGTCTCGTTTATTTTGAAAAGAAACCAACATATCACAAAAAGGTTAAGAAAAACACTGACAGTAAGAAATTACCTTTCGCCAATTTTCCCCCTCTTGAACCTGAGCATCATCTTGAACGATACATGCCAGCTGCATACAGAAAGTCCTTGTGCCTTTTACTAAAACCCTCTGCGAGAGGGAATGTTTTAATGAGATAAGCATGCTGTTTCTCTTGACTGACCGACTTGGCTGATGTTAGGTTTTATGATTGCGTAATACGATAAGCTTAATCTTGCAATCTTATCCAATGCCTGTATACAGTATGTGATAAATACATTCATTCTCTTAAAACTCCACGAGGCATTGGTATTAGCAATTTGAAAAGTGTCGAGAGAACCCCCGACGGCAATAAATGTAATGATTAATTCAGTTGCGGTAATCATTCCTGTTTTTCAATCTCAATTCTCGTTGCCTTTCATTCTTGTCTAATGCTCATCATGCGATTACCGCAATTATGCACGGAAGAGAAAAAATATTAATTAAAGCTTTAATCCTATGCAATGCCTGGAGTCGACCTTTCAAGACGTTTTAGGCTTCCAGCGAATTCTAAATGAGGGAAAAAGAGTTGGTAATTTTCCCGACATAGTAATGGGCTTATAGGAGAGGTTTAAAGAAGTGCCTTTTCCAATTCACGGACATTAAGTCAAATGCGACATACTTGAATTTTCTTTACATATGTTTTGATTCAAAATATTTCACTCAAGTCTTTGAAGAAAATTAATAAATGTTTTAACAATCTCTCTCTCTCTCTCTCTCTCTCTCTCTCTCTCTCTCTCTCTCTCTCTCTCTCTCTCTCTCTCTCTCTCTCTCTCTCATGAATATACAAATAACTTATCCAATTGTCCATTGATAAACTATAAAAAACAATAAAAAATAACCGAATGACAGTTAAAAGTTTCCACAAAAGGAAATCACAAAAATAAAAATCTGCATAGTATCACATTTCTTCTCGGCCTTACAAAACCAGTTCGTGCTGCGAGGCGAAGAGTTGAAGGGTTCTAAGAGAAAATTAAGAGGCGTCCATTTACATAATTCATGCCCACCCCGGTATTAAGAAGGTACCACGAAACTCTGTTTCAGCGTCAGATGAGACGGATGCCTAACACAGGATTAAAGGGAGAGAGAGAGAGAGAGAGAGAGAGAGAGAGAGAGAGAGAGAGAGAGAGAGAGAGAGAGAGAGAGAGAGAGAGAGAGAGATAAAACGCTGATATGAGACAAAGATCGTGAATTCAAGAACAAATTTCTTACATAGACAAACATGAACTACATTTTCACATGATTATTCAATTATAAAGCATTAGCTATAAAAATAACAACTTCATTACACTAGCTCCCGAATAAGTCAATGGAATTACATATTGTTCTTTTTAAAATGGTAAACTAAAAATATTCGGCGCAGCTAATAACGAAAATTGTTGCAGAATAAAGTCATGTCAACAATGTTTCATGATAAATGCGTCCATGTAACAATCTCACATTTATCTTTAAACTAACGATGTTCTGGTGTTGCCTCAGAAATGCAGAGAAATTATAAAACAGTTGAATCTCTTCCTTTGTCTTTTGAAACATAATTGCTTGTGCGGTTCCTTCAACAGTAAAACTCGTTTTTCTCTACCAGACGTGACAGCAATTTTCACCTGATTTATCACGTGTGTATCTTCCCAAGTTAATTAAGACTTGGATATCTCGAAGCGCAAATTTACATGAGATGACAACTCCAGAATGTTCACTTCTGAAGCATACCTCGTTTGTTTCATGTAAATTTGCTTAGCAGGTTACCATGAAGCATTTTGTCCAGGCAACGACGACTTATTGTAATGACTTCGGTGATTTTTGATCATGCAAGCGAAATCATGCAATGCAAAACCTGGTGAAAAATATTATCCCGGTTCTAAATCAAATGTAAGCAGTAAACAGCCAAGCAAAAATCAAGTAATATGTACTTAGCAGAATGTATCTATATTTTATTCCCTGGGGGTTTAATCTAATGAGCGAGAGAAGAGCTTCCCATCTTACAGAGTAGAACACAGATAAGTTTCTGTGTTACTGTTGAAATTCCCGATTAAGTCTGAGATAGGTTTCTTTGTTAGTATTGAAATCCCCTAAACACTATCGAGACAGTTTGTGGATACGCGAAATTATATTTAATAAAGCCAAATTAATTTCATCCCATCAATTAAAGAAGGCGAATTTACCACATATTAATGATTGGTTGAATAACTGAACGCTGAGGGTCGAGACTTTAATCATAATGAGTTTTAAGACTGAAACGGAGATAATACATATGTTGAATAAAAACTAGTTTCACAAGACGAATATTAATTTTCAAATAATCTAATTAGAACGACATTGTGATATTCTATAAAGAATAAAAAAAACAAGATTTAATATTTCAAAATATTTTGACACTTAAATAAGAAATATTAGTGAAACAAATTAGAATGTTGTCGCATAATTCGTGTTGAGTGCTACTAACAGCAGCTCTTTTGTTTGTATTTGATAAAAAATCATAGAAATATGCAATTATAAAAAGGAGTCACTGTTAACTAACCTATTACTGAAAAAGCAAATGTGATTAACAGGGAAAAATTCCATCGAGTTCTTGGACGAAGGAAATACAAAGTGCTCTTCATTGGAATAGCGCTTCTCTAAAATTGGTTTGGATGTAAAGTTTTCTTTTTTTTTTTTTTATGAAAAGTGGCTGCGTAAAAGGAAAGAGCTCTTCCAGGGAAGTTAAAAACCGTGTTGTTAAAACAGTAAACGCTCACAGTAAGGGGCCTCTCAGTGAATAAACTATATCACCTGATGTTATTCATACGAGAAAATTTCCTCTCGCATGTGGTAATTTTTCCTATGGTTTTAAAACTCGATAATATGGAGGAAAACTAAATGCTAGTAACATCGTTTTATCATTACGTATTAACACTAAGTAATATTAGCAAAACACTAAAAACAACTTTATCGTAAGATAACCTTCTCTCATTTACATAAGAAACGTAAACAAATTGATTTACGAATATTCTAAGAGCAATACAGATTTATTTACATTTCTTTTTTTCCATGTAGATGAGGAGGATGATAGGGAGACAAATAAATGGGCCTCTGGTTTGTTGCTTAAGAATCTGCGTACAATTTAAATAAATAAGAACAAAATATTATGGCGAATAATAATAATAATAATAATAATAATAATAATAATAATAATAATAATAATAATAATAATAATAATAATAATAATAATAATAATAATAATAATGGGGACCTAAGAAGTTTTGAAACTTCAAAAATTTTCTCAATATATCACAATTTTCTTTACAAATGAGATCAAAACATTTAGGTTACACGAAAGGTCTTAACCTTGATTAAAAAAAATATGAAAACAACCAAAAGTGATTATTTGGTTATGGAGCAGAAACTCTTAAGACTTAAAAAAGGGTTGATTACATCTTGAACAACAATGACTCGCGTTTTCCGTCCACACCAAAATTTATATTTTTTCAACGCAAATAATTTCAAAATAAACCCATTTAAATAGTCAGGGGCTGCACTTCCGAGCTGACAGCAACGTTGCATATATAGAATCGCTAAGCCTCGACGAATGCCGACCGCACATTAATACAAGTCAAAGGGAGTCTTTTTAAACGTCCATTAAGAAAACCCAAGTTCATTAACAGCAGATCATTTTTCATGAGTGATGGTTCTCTCCCTGTTATAAGACGTCATTCAAATCTGAAAATCGCCTTGAACTGCAGACGAGGAGGATCTTCGGGAAAGTAGTGCAATTTAGGTCTTGAAGTGAAAGTGAAGAGAAAAAATGACGTCTCTTCGCTGGCGAAGGGTAAATAAAGAATACGATCTTTATGCCGGAGTTGCTTGAAATTCAAAGGAAAATATCCCATCACGAGAAAAGAATAATGAGGAAATTTCTTACGCAAAATTTGCCTTTCACACATGGTTAGACGTGACGATGCTCTCAATCTTGGCAAGGGGAATTAAGATTTCTCACCCACGTATTACATAAATAAGCCGGATTTTATTCCAGATTTAGTAATTAAATTAAGATTACAAAATAAAGATTTAACAACAGAAATTTCCTAACGCAACAAGGGAAATGTATCGTAAGTCTCTCTGTATGCTTAGGATAAATACCCAGATGTTTCTGTAGATGCGACACGAACTTAGTAATTCAGTTGAAAGTTTTAAGAGCATAACCATCCACTAACCTGAAATTATAAGGACGGAGAAAGGAATCAATTCGTATAAAAGAGATAGAAGAAATAAAATATTCATCCCCAAAAACAAATTGTCCCATTTGTACTTTCCATCAATAATTTCTCATGTTTTAGTTATGGTCACACAAGATATTCAATTAGGTATACCTAGTCTTTTCGTCTACAAATTTGTAGCATTGCATTTCAATAACTAGTTTAAAATTAATTACCTAAACAACCCAGCTTTAAAAGCAAGGGCTTATGAACGTGCATGGCACCAAAACATGCTTGTTCAGAAATTTACTTCCAATAACTCTCAGGATTTAAGCATAAATCTGAACCATTTCATTTATAAATATACTCCAGGTATTCTGACACTTACCTCCTTTTGACCTCTTGCTTATGTCGGACAATATCTCAATAAAACTGGTTTCAATTAAAATTTAATAAAAAAAAAAAAAAAAAAAAAAAAAAAGTCTCAAAAGTCTCATTACGAAAGAGAACGCGAATGACGTGTTTTATTTGTGAGATTTTGAAATTAAGCTAGCTTTTATTTTGATTTCAAAGTGATCCAATAAAATCAACTATGAAATCCTAAAGCTTTTCAGTCTTATATTGAAATCTCTTTGGAACACAGATGCTGGCAGTCACTGGTAATAAATTAAATATTACTCACATTATGGGGCTGCTCCTTAAAACCAGCCAACACTAACATTTGGTTGTCTTCAAGGGATCTCTCGTGAAGGCTTTACCATTAAAAAAAAGTCACATTTCTGTTATTCTTTTGCATCAACAACATCAACCGTCTCCAATGATGAAAATACCTTCATGTTTAATTAAAACAAATTTCATTGAACTTTCTCCACACCGCATGAACGGTTTCAAATTGTTTTATTTAATCTAATCTAAATCTTACTTTTTATTGATACTATCTTAGGCATGTAAATCCGAAGGACAAGTTTATGTTGGAATGTTCCATCTTAATCTCTCTTATATATTTGATAACTATAAATTTTCTTGTTTACAGAACTCTTCGATAGTACGATGCGAATATATAATTACAAAAAGGAACAGACTACCAAAATTAAGGATATTATAATGGAAAAAAATCAACTAATGATATAATTCTAAAGAGGTTCAATAAACAAACAACAAAATATCACTTCGAAAGTGATTACTATTCGTTAAGGATTAACGGCAAGCCATATCAAAATCCTTTGATCTAATTTTTGTACTATTTCAGATCAGTGGAAATGTATCAACGAAAGCCTATATCAAGCAAAACCTCTTCATCGTTAGGTATGTTTACCGAGATTTCCAAATGAAGACCCTATAATACCTCACAAAATTTAGAGCTTAACCTACTTAACTAAGCGTTTCCCGACATTAGTATTAACGATCCTATCGAGGAGTGAAAGTATCGTTTCGAAGGATAAATCGAGTCCAGTCAGCTTCACCAAGGCAAAATGAATCACTGAATAAAATAACAAATGAAAATTTAAAAGAAGAGATAAATGCAAAAATTATTCTGGATGATAGTTGTATGAGAGAGAGAGAGAGAGAGAGAGAGAGAGAGAGAGAGAGAGAGAGAGAGAGAGAGAGAGAGAGATGAACTTTACTTATAATCAGCATGGTGGATAAAACACTACTCGATGTTAGTTCTATTATTATTATTATTACTATTATCAATATTATTATTAATATCAATAATAATAATATTATTATTATTATTATTATTATTATTATTATTATTATTATTATTATTATTATTATCAATAGTTAAACTACAACCCTAGCCGGAAAAGCAGTAAAGAACAGGAAATTCTATCATTATATCACATATACCCAAGAAATTCGATTTCTTTTTTTTTTAATCTGTCGTTTTCTTTCATTTGCAGTCTACCATTATCTCCTAGGACTGCTTCTCTCTTTTTTCCCCATTTCCACGTGCGAAGCTGATGGTCCTTTCCAATTGTTTAACAAAACCGTATTCACCTCTTAAATAGTAATATTAGCAACAAAAACAAAGAACACTTACAATTTTGTGTTTACTTTACTGATATACGAAGACGATGACAATCCTAATACCGACCCAATAACTTCAGGGATCTTGATTGACCCTAATAGTTCGAACAATTTCATCTTTCTTTGATATGAGGTTTAAATTGCAGGTCTGTCCTTTCAACTATAATGATTGCTGGTTGCAGAAGAAAACTTAATACATGGTTATCATTAGTTTGTGGTACAGCTTTCAGTTTAAATAAATTGCAGTTTATTGACGTTGGAATTATTAAAAAATTTAATAGTAAATGTTAGAGAACACAAAATAAAAATTTAAAAGACAACATATATATATATATATATATATATATATATATATATATATATATATATATATATATATATATATATATATATACACACATATATATAAATATATATATACATATATATAAATATATATATACATATATATAAATATATACAAATATACACATATATATGTATATAAAAATATATATATATATATATATATATATATATATATATATATATATATATATATCTATATATATAATATATATGTGTGTGTGTGTGTGTGTGCATGTTTATATACTATATCTGAGAAAAATATACCATATAAATACAAAATTATAAAAAGCGTTAGTTGGAGAAGACCGTCTTCTATAATAAATGTAAATCCTCCATAAATATTGTAACTTGCATTCTCTTCATCGAAAATTAAACTTGCTGTCTGGTTATACATTTTATTTTTTGTTTTGTTTAAATCAGTATTGTTTCCAAACATCTTTGATCTGAGTTGACCATTTTTCTTTTCCGACTAATGATATTCCATTCAGTAAAGGTTTCCACGAAATTAGGGGTATTTTTTTCTAATTAATAATCACCCTTATAAAACTGATAAGGATATGAGAGAGAGAGAGAGAGAGAGAGAGAGAGAGAGAGAGAGAGAGAGAGAGAGAGAGAGAGAGAGAGAGAGAGAGAGAGAGAGAGAGAGAAATTACGTCACCGTGGACCTATTTACTTAGCCATTATTAACAAGTCACGAATCTGTGGCCACAAGAAAGTGTCTGATCTAAGATACCGTTGTTATTTGGAATAGTTCTTCTACAGAAAATTCAAGAGAGTTTATTAATGAAAAATGAAGAAAAACATCGTTCTGATTAGAGTTACTTTTCATACAAAAAGAAGAGTGATGCAGATGGTAATACATAATTCTATAATAATTTTACATATATATTTACCCCAATTTAATTCAAGTGAATTTTAATAAATAACCGTTCTACTATAATTCTTTTTAAACATTATAACATTGATTTTCGATATTGTTATAGTTAACATCTTAAAAAATAGACATCGCTAGTCTGTCCATTTTATGGCATCTAAAATCATGTAAATTCAGATATTCATAGTCCTCAACTTATATTTCATATCATCTCCCTACAGTCATCATAATTATAAGTACCGACTGCTTTTGGTGGGTAAAAATCCTTGGAGGAAAACCAAGCGAAATACTGGGCTTGTATAAGTCTTAGCAAATGACAATCGTTGGTGTAAACTTTGAAAAAAATGGGATAACAATGACAGGAGGAATAAATAATACCAACCTGTTCAAACACGGAGTGTGTAAGCTTTAACCGATTAACACGTTTTTCAAAAACTTGGTATCATCGATGAAGGCAAGATAAGTTCCACAATAGTATTCTTGATGCATAATAATAACGGTGATAATAGTAATTTCATTTTCATCGTTAAGGCTCAGAGACTCATTCTGAACATATTCTTCAATAAGTGTTATAAATCTAATTATCTCCTGACAAATATTTAAAAAATTATCACATTTCCAGATTACTGGACACTACTTTCTAGTATAAGAACCATTATGATTTTTATAACTACAGTACTATACGATATAATGCAAATCTAAGTTTAAAGATATTTTCCATAGGAATTTCATGTATAAAAACCGATAGATCTCAATCAACGACAGTGATTAAAATTCGGAGCGGCGTCAGCAACATCTCGGTTTACTCAGAGGTTTTGTATTTCTATCTTGGTTTTGTTAACTTTTTAAAGACTTCTGCGTCGGAATACCCTCAATTACATCTTTCTATGAATAACAACGGCTGTGGTCCTGCAAACTTCCAACATAGGTACGCACACCGTAACACAAGTTACCAAAAGTTGTGAAAGTAAACATTGTTCATAATTCCAGCTGGATTCAGTTCCACTCTCTTTTATACATCTTGCAAAATATGGAATTTATTCCCTGCTTCTCTTCTTCAATTTTAACAATATATAATCTCTTGAGAGGCTGATTGTTCTCTTGCTTATTTCGGTGTCCAATCACGCCTACGTGAAGGTTGCCATTTCCAAGGCTCTTTGCCAATGAATATTGGGTGCCAAATATACACACGAGTGATCTTCCATATTACATTCTTATTAAGCA
Organism: Palaemon carinicauda; assembly: GCF_036898095.1. Classification (NCBI taxonomy): domain Eukaryota; kingdom Metazoa; phylum Arthropoda; class Malacostraca; order Decapoda; family Palaemonidae; genus Palaemon; species Palaemon carinicauda. The sequence continues at coordinate 16,290,389 of NC_090751.1, forward strand.
TTTACATGCCTTGGCTGGTAATAAGATTTTCAAATTTTCTTATTGTATAAGCAGATGGATAAACGATTTAAATTAAACTTTCGGGGTTAAACAGACAAGGACGCCCGCATGCGTTATGCTTTCTACATTGAAATGAGGCAAGTGTTGCTTAATGAAGTCATTAGTAAGAAATATAAACACGACATCATTAGCATTCGTACAAATGACAATAATAACAACTTTTTTTGCACAGTGCTTCTATTCTTTATACGCTAGATAAAGGATGGATTTGTTAAAAGCTCATAAACTTTATTTTTCAGAGCCACGCTCTTAGTAAAAAAAAAAAAAAATAATCACTTAAAAACCCTAAACAACCTTTCAGAACGCCAAATTTTAAATGCAATATCAACCAGGTTTTAATTTTTGCATCATTGAATCAATAACCACATTTTTACATCAGAAATAGGAAAATATCCTTAGATAGAAGCACTAACCCTGAATTCAAGGTATAATTATATTAAGGAATTGCATAAAAACCATTAAAATTCGTATATTCATAAATGGCAATTGTGCAATAACATAGGTGGAATATTAAAATTTTCATCCCTTATGATTCTGTTGTGCTGAAAATGTCCGTGCTCTTGTCTTTGAAATTTTTGTTACTTAAGGTAACATTCAGAAGACCACAGAAAATAACAGGAATAAAAGAGTTAACAAGAAACATGAACTATAAAAATAAAATATCAATTCAGCTATAAAATCCAGTGTTGTTGGCCTATAACTTTTCATACTATATACATATTATACGTGGTTTGGCATAGAAAACAAGCTCGTTAACATATGCAGATGATGCTACTCTCTTTCCCTCAATTCCATTTCCTTAAAGTAGATCTTGGGTTACTGAATTCCTTAATAAGAGATCTAATTAAAATTAGTGCATGATGCAAATTATAGGGCATGAAGTGGAACCCTAACAAAACTCAAATATAATTAATTGTAAGTCGAGGACAGTGATTCTTCAAAATCCAGATCTCTGCATTGATGATGATTTTTTTTTTAAATTCTACACGACTCTTTTAAAATATGAGATGTAAATGTTGATTACAAATCTACTTTTGAGAAATAAACTCGTTCTGTTTCTTTTTTTTTTCAATTGGACAAAAAAATACCGCATTGAGAAAGTGTTACATTTTTTGGTAATAAATCTATTCTTAAGAAAAGTTTTAATTCTTTCAATCTGCCTTGTTTCGAGTACTATTCTCCTGCTGGGTCAAAAGCTGCTGAATCTCATTTTAATTTGTTATATAAAAACTTTTGGTCTATTAAATTTCTTATTCCTGATCTAGATACCAATCTCTGGCACTGTCGTTCCGTTACTTCTTTATGCATGATGCGTAAGATTTTTCATAATTCTAACTATCCTTCGCATTTACTTCTTCCCAGAGCGTACCATTACGTACGTAGTACTAAACATGCAGTTAATTCTAAAAGTCATGGCTTCTCCATCATAAGGCTCGAAACTATACAGTATTCTGTAAGTTTTATTCCAGCTGACTAATCAAGCAGTTGAACCGATGAAACTTGGGAAGTTCAAACTTACAGCGAAAGTATTTTTATGTTGAACAGGCTGATATCAGTCTCTCTTCATAATTTACAGTATATATAACAGATCTATTTTAGCGTCGTTACCGATCTTAGAGGTCTTAAATTTATAATACGTTGCTTATTATGTACTGTAGTTTGTTTCCTTACTTCCTTTCCTCACTGGTCTATTTTACCCTTTTGGAGCCTTTGGGCTAATAGCATCCTGCTTTTCCAACTAGAGTTGTAGTTTAGCTAATAAAAATAAAAATAATAATAATAATAATAATAACAATAATAAAAATAATAATAATAATAATAATAATAATAATAATAATAATAATAATAATAATGATAATAATAATGTTTCATTTTTTCCTTATTCCTAGGAAAATTAACAAGATCCTACCTAATGACGAGAAGAAAGTAGTACGGCAAATTAAGAAATAGAAAAAATATCATTAATAATAATAATAATAATAATAATAATAATAATAATAATAATAATAATAATAATAATAATAATAATAATAATAATAATAATAATAATAATAATAATAATAATAATAAATTCAGAACAAAGCAACAAACAAATCTCACAGCAGTGAGGTTGGATCTTTACCCTAAGGAATGTTTGGTGGAGATGTTAATGGGCAATAAAGCTTAGCTAAATTCAGCCAATGATAGGTTTCTTTCCACGCGCAACAAGAGCCCATGTTCAAGTTGCAACTGACCTCTTGCTTACAACATACGTAATAGTTGCCTCATCATCCACAGCAATAATAGAGAAAGATTTGATGAATAAGGTCCCGTAAGAAGAAATCTAGTTTGCCTTTTTTTCATTCTTTTAATTGAATTTATTTGAGTTTGTTAAGTGACTAAGATGGGTAAGCCTTCTAACATCAAGCTGGTCACTCGGAAAAGGTGTACTTCTG
>NC_090751.1:16297883-16307883 GCF_036898095.1 Palaemon carinicauda
AACGCTCATAAGAGACTCCCATGCAATCAATTTGCGGCATCATTGGGGCTTCAAGTGCTTAGGAAGCGTGGTCGGATCTGATACCAAGAGAGATTATAAATTCGATTTCTCACAAGAAGAATGGGAAGGCCCGAGTTCGCAGATCAGGGTCGTAATTCTCTTCTGCTTTGGTGACCTGGAAATCTATTTCCGAGATGAAGTTGATGGTGACCTTGTACACTGGCTGAAGCGTAAGGTAAACTTATTTTGACATTAGAAGATGATGTTTATGATGAATACATTCTAATAAGAAATATATGAACAAGAATACTTTTAAAAAAAGATTTCTTTAGCGTTGGCAGTTTGTTTATCTTATTCTCAGACGAAACCGATCAAGGGAATGATACACAAAATAAACGTCTCACATCTATATTACTACTCACGGACACAAGTTGACTTTAATCAACTGTTTGGGTTGGCTGCTGGTTATATTTTATCATAGGACAAATTAACATTTCATATTAGCTATTACGTACAATATTACAACACGATTCTCAAGGTAATAGGCGCAAAACATCTTGCCGTTATATACTGTCTCCTTAAAATTCTGCACGAAAACAGGTTTTGATATAAAAGGACTTCATGTATTACAAACGTAATTCAAATGTACGATAGAGAGAGAGAGAGAGAGAGAGAGAGAGAGAGAGAGAGAGAGAGCAGAACCAAAATTAAAGTTTTTTCGCGTATTCACTACCTATAATTCCTTGATTAAATGGGTTGTCTCAAATCAAACGAAATGAAAATTAAAAACACAAAGGAATCTAGCAATTGAACATTGCTAATTAAAAAATTTCAAACCCATTAAAATAAGAAGAAACAACAAAAAGCAACTGCTAATACAAATAGGATTATTTGGGCGCGTCAAACGTAAATAACATATTAAATAACACTGCAATTTCAATAAACGGAAACCCTTACAAGTGTCACTACTTGTAAAGAAAGTCTTATTCAGTTTATGCACGAAATGGATGAGAATCAGTAGTCATAAAAAAATATCTTGCATTGCAATTCAATTTATCAGCCAGCTTTATCTCAAATGGCGTGGATCAAAGTCACGAGTGAGCTCGTAAGTACCTCAAATGATTGGCTTCATCTATTTCTTTTTAACCAATTATGTAAGGATGCAAAGAACTTGAAGTCTACTCGAGGAACGATTTAACTCGTGTTTTATAACCTTATCAAAGGTACTATCTATACTCTTGGAAGACGAAGTCATCTATACTCTTGGAAGACGAAGTCATCCATACTCTTGGAAGACGAAGTCATCTATACTCTTGGAAGACGAAGTAAAATATAACAATTTAATTACTATTTAGAATGCAATCTGGAGTCAACTTGAACAGTGGCTTGATCCTGATATTTAATTTTTATTACTTACAACAAATATTGAAGTACAAGAAATTATCTAAATAAGTTTGGGCTGTGATGCGCAATTGATTTGCAGAAACATTACTTTCACTGTCGTTTAATGTGGTAGAAAGTAACCATGGGGTTTAAATACTTATGCAATTGAAGTTTCGAGAAGAATTTATTCGTTATAAGAACTTCGAATATTGGTCTCGTGATAGATTTCGTTTAATTTCTTGGGTGATGTGGGTTCAGGAGAAAAGTACATACAAGTTTATATATCCAAATCAAATTTTCAAAGTTTAAGTCAGAAATTTTAAGATTTTTCAGTAGCTAATAAGTTATTCGTTTACAAGTCAAAAGTAACCAGTTTTGAGTTTCATCAAAAATTAAATTTAAACAGCCAGTAAATAAAAATAGTTTGACCGTAGAAATTCTGCAAATCACCAATAGGTACCTGCATTTTCTTTTAACGCAATTTCAATATACTTACCTGATTTACAAAAAAAAAAAAAAAAAAAAAAAAAAAAAAAAAAAAAAAAAAAAAATCTTAAATTTGAAATCAAGCATATAGACTATGCTTATAACAAGCTATAATAAATACGAAAATGGTATAATTATTCGAATAATGTTAAAATATCTGAAAAATTCGGAAAACTTATCAGTGGATTTTGCTCATCTAGGCTTTCCCTTAATCAAAGAATATACATACTTAGAATTTAGATTTTCCGCACTAAATTTCATATAGAAAGGAAAGTTAGCCTTAATTGTCAGAGAGGAACGTAAAATAATGAACACTCCTCATTTGTTGTTAAACGAAATAAACACACTAATTCAAAACATTCACTCCATCAAGAAACTTCTGGAGAACGAAATAATCCCTGGTCCTTGGTCAACAAACTACCAAAAGCATAATTTACAGCGTAACTAAACAAAACATCTAAATTCGGCGACTTCAGTCGTTAATAAAACTCGGGTCTTATCACTGGTCAGGAAAGCAGTCTCAAGATCTTCTGATATGTGCTCTTAAGGAACTTGAGAGGCCTCGCCGGTCACACAATTTCAGACGAGAACATAATGGTATTTCTAAAGATTTTCACTCATTCTTTATTTTACAAATAACAGTTTAAGTTGATATTGTAACCAATTACTGTAGATTAATAAAAAGCATTCTGACATCTACTAAAAACATATATCTATGATTCACATTTCTGTGATTTTTAAATCATTCTCAATTTAAGAAAAAAAGAGTTTACGTTAAAATTTGAACAAAACATTGCAGATAGATTTATGACAGGTTTTAGAGAGTAGAGAGTTATAAAAATTGCAGATATAAGGAAGGGATTGTGGAAGACATTGCAATAATTTATCTAGTCACAATGGTTAATAAACATTCTCCTTTCTAACGTTTGAAAAATAAATCTCTAAACAAAAGAAACGTCCAAAGACCTACTTTAGTTTCACTTTATTTATTATGACAATGGTGGTGATATTTGGTCAAAGACCAACATAAAGTTCGAATAAGTTGTCTTTTACGACCAACATGCTATCCTTTCCCTCCGAGGTAAACAACGATAACTGGGTTTTCTTAATTTTTTGTTATAAGATGCACTCATAACAACCGCCGAAAACCAGACCTAATAAATTTTCAATAGTTGTAAAAATCGAAACTCGAGAGAGAGAGAGAGAGAGAGAGAGAGAGAGAGAGAGAGAGAGAGAAAACATCCCAACCCCAAATAGAATAATTTGTAAAATGGAATAGACGGATGTGAGGCAAACATAACACTCTTTTACAATGTTCCCTTATTATTGTTTGGTAGAAATTGAGAATTAAAGTACGAAACACATTGGTTTTTCATAATCTTTATAACTTTGAATATTTCCTTTTCCTATTGCCTCCAAATATTTAAGTTCAAAGTTAAACTAATGTACAATCATTGAAATCTAGAAATATTTGTTCCATTGATAAAATAAAAATTATTTCTTCCGCCTTTTTGAGTTGCACTGTTCATCATAACGTCATAACGTTAGCGTTAAAACTAACCATTTAACATAACCCAGTCGACTGTCCACTATAGCAAAATGAATAATCGGTCCACACGCATTTTCTTCTCTCCCTCTCAGAGTCGATTGTAAATTTACTCAGACCCCATGTTTGGGTAAGGAAAGTTCACAGCAGTTTGGTGTGAGTAAAAGAACTGATTTTATGACAACAACAAGAGAGGTAAAGGGGAATTGTCAAGAATCTTCATATAATAGGAGTGGACGACTTCACCAAACAACTTGGTCCATATTAGCTGATCATGACATTGTCTGTAGATTATCCATAGCCGATGCTTCAACGATAATAAAGAACACAGGGTGTTGGGGCCAAAGTAATCCAGGACAGATTGCATAAGGCTGTTATATCTTTATAGACTTAGTATAAAATTAGATTTTTTAATTCATCATTATACGCCCGTTGCATGAATTTGACAGCAAATCATTAAAGGTCTATGGTGAGGATTTGATCATTATCATCACTATAGACCTATCATATGAAATGAAATTTTTATCATTATTTGTCTATTACATGAATTGAGGTTTTTATTTCTTTATAGGTTATTAATATATATATATATATATATATATATAGAGAGAGAGAGAGAGAGAGAGAGAGAGAGAGAGAGAATCCTAAAATTTGCTATATTTATATTACATGTGATATATCATTCTTTGACCAGGTACTGCATGCATTTGTTTACTTATTTATTTATCTAAATATATTTCTTAAAAGTAACATATTGGTCTATGTGAAAATTGATGTATATGCAGCAAATATATTGTTGAGTCCAGACGAATATGTTCATTCTTGTTATAGTCAATACTTGATTTGTCTGATAACTTAAAAAGGAAAATATTATTAGTCAAAGCAAAGTTGAGCAAACAAATACACGCGTTAGGGCAAAATAATTGATATTTACTTCCAAAGAAGCAAGCAATGCAGATTACAAATCACAAATCAGTGTCTGCCAAGTCAATAAGAACAAAGAGAGAATATCTGAGAGATTTAATGATGAAGAAAAACACCATAAACAACAAGAAGCATTTAATCTGTGGGAAATAAACAAAAGTTAACTTTTTATGTATTTCTGTAGCATAAAAAAGTAGTGTTTTATAAGCTCACGATAGAGACGACTGGCGAAATCTAACCGAGGCCCTTTGCGTCAATAGGCGTAGAAGGAGATGATGATATGTCATTTTGGCAGATACATGTACAAAGGCGCTTCGTCACTGACGTAAAAAATACCGCTCATATGTTTTATATGGATCTACTATTTTTGGTGTAGGTTACATATGACCGGATGATAACCTGAGCGATATTGCGTTGATGTCAGAAAAAGTGAGGTATCGTTTAGTGAAAGTTTCAAGTTACTATACTGTAAACACTTGGCTGATAGGCGCTGGACAGCATGCCAGAACTTTCTATAGTGATTGTGCAGGTGTTTCTTTTATGCTCTGGTGATTTACAAGACAACGAACAAATGCGCTTTACGTTCTGTCCTTGTTTCAATTTTTATTTTTCATTTGGTGAATATTGCATTTGAATTTTTCAGCTTATGGAGATGTAAACTTGCTTAGAGGATGTTTCTATCAAGTGGCGTGTTTCATCTTCCTTTTACTTATCGAAATATATACATGCGGCATACTAGATTGCTTTCAGAAGCAATCCTGTATGCCCAGATCTCGTTCTGTCCTTGTTGCAATTTTTATTTTTCATTTGTTGAATATTGCATTTGAATTTTTCAGCTTATGAAGATGTAAATATGCTTGGAGGATGTTTCTATCAAGTGGCGTGTTTCATCTTCCTTTTACTTATCGAAATATAAACATACAGCATACTAGATTGCTTTCAGAAGCAATCCTGTATGCCCAGATCCCGAATCTGCACATACGTTTACCGTCCACAATACTTGAATTTATTTTAATGTTCTCGCAATACGCCTGAATAGCACTTCGTCAATTTTTTTGAAGGCGAAGAAGCCTCATTACTGTTAAAGAGTCCCAGCTATTATGCATATATATGCAAAAAAGTTTTCCACTTACTTTGCGAGTGTTAAGATAATTTCAGCTTTATGTTTGTTGCTTGTACGTGAATGTTTTAGAGTTGTTACTGGAACGTCTTTGTTGCATGAGCACTCATTACCCATTAAAACTGCGCTGTCTTCGGAATGAGTTAATTATGTGTCGTGATTGAGATTTAGTGTTCGGAAAGCTAGTAATGAGTGGACACAATGTTCATATTCAAAACCGATGAACGAGGTCTGAAAACCATTATTGCAAAACATCGGTGGCTTCTTCATATTGTATGAAATTTTTCATAATTCTGCTCACTATTTTCTTTCTGCCATGTAATGGGCATCATGGGTATTAGGTGGGCTTTTGGTTACGGTGAGAAGAGAGGGGAACTCTCTTATGTTCATTTTATATGTTAATTTACATTATAAGTTTTTCCTTTTTCTTTTTTTCTTTAGAAATCCTTTCTTTTGGTTACGGTGAGAAGAGAGGGGAACTCTCTTATGTTCATTTTATATGTTAAATTACATTATATACTTTTCCTTTTTCTTTTTTTCTTAGGAAATCCTTTCTTCCCTCATTATGATGAAAAGTTGCAACTCGTTTACTCTCTGGTGGTACCGGTATGCTGTGAAGTACAGTAATTCTAGTAGTTTTTTTTTTTTTTTTATCAATGTAATTTTATTTTCTTTGCTGATGGTGCTGTTTTTATTACTTTCTTGAACCAACACATTATAATGCTTCATAGATTCCACCTCTATGTAAGGATATGACGGTTGAAATTATCGTAACATTTTAAGTATAGGAAGAAGGCCCAATTCTGATCACGCAGTTGTCAGTTATGTTATTCTTTGTTGTCTCAACCGGTTGGTTTGACTAGGAATTATGAGGCAGAGCAAAATCTTCGTGCCCAGTAGTAATAGGTTTGAGTTACATCACTACTGATGAGGGCATATGGTATTCTCTCTCTCTCTCTCTCTCTCTCTCTCTCTCTCACTGATATGTATCAGAGACTAAATAACTTTATTGATGTTAAAAGATTCGGTTTACGTCACGTCTGGTATGTCTGAGAATATTTCTTGTTAAATTGATATGGAACATATAAATAGCATCCCATCCGTACAATCTCATCCACTGTATGCCATTTTAATTGCCAGTAGCGTCTGGGGAATCTGTTTGTGCTTACATAGTGTAACGCGTAATAAACATGCAATAGTTAACAGGTAACCTCGCATTGACTAAGTTCTGAGTTTCATAATGTTTCGTTAAAAATTTGATGCTTGGTTAATTTTTTTCTGCCGATTTTATAAAGTATACTGCTTTTATGTAAATTGAACGTATAGTACTTGGGAATAATATGTCATTCCCAAAGTAAAAAAAATTACCCTTTCGGTGAACGAAATTTACGATAAAGTTTGCTAGAAATTTCCATAGCAACTGTACTACGTACTTGCATTCCTTGACTGATTGTACCCTGTACTTAACAGCTTAACGAATTAATGGGATGTATTGGAATTTCATCCTTTACTTGGAGAAAAGACGAAACGGAAAAGATTTTTCGTCTTAACTGTCAAGACTCCCTAAAGCGATATTGTGTTTTAAATGTAATCCCGCGAACACACACACAGATATATATATATATATATATATATGTTTACAATAATAATGAGATGGCACTGTCTTTGACAACAGACTTTCTTAGACCGTGTGTGTATATTGTTAGTATACAATCAAAGCGTTATTGTCTAAAACGTAATTTCTGCAATAATCGATTATAGATAATGATTGTAGCAATACGAAAAGGAGAGAGAGAGAGGAGAGGAGAGAGAGAGAGAGAGAGAGAGAGAGACTACGCAATCAAACGCCCATATCTCGTGATCTCTGCAAACTACTTTCCATTACAACAAAATGCAAACTTCCAATCACCTGGCGATGTAAGAATCTCCTTCTTCAACATCCCTCCGCATGACGATCCTTCTTCTCTGGCCACATCATCTGTAACCCTTCGATCACGAGCACGGGCTCGAAGTAGGACTCGTTGCGAAATGCTTTCGCAATTTACGATCAGGGATTATGTTCTTTATTGGATCATTCAAATATCTGAATCGTCGTTCAATATTTACTGGCATCTCAAAAACCACGACTCTCTCTCTCTCTCTCTCTCTCTCTCTCTCTCTCAATAGACTTCCAACGGATGTAGAGAACAGTAACACAGTAAACAAGTTCAAGAATAAGTTAGAAAAAATCATAAGAACTCTCTAAAAGCTTAAACTAAATCTCTCTACCAAAGAACCAATGGAGTCTCCACGGATGGACTAGAAAGTCTTTGGGACACCCAAAATCCTTGTAACTCCTTGTAACACATTCTCTCTCTCTCTCTCTCTCTCTCTCTCTCTCTCTCTGTGTGTGTGTGTGTGTGTGTGTGTGAATAATCATGCTGGCCTTATTCATCAAGGACCATTAAACATTCATGAAGGACTTAAACGCTCATTTTCACAAACCATTACAAAAGAGGATGATAATGACAATTGGATTGTTGACAATGACATTATTTTTTTCCTAGCTCATCGCTGAAGATGCCCTTTCTCGTAGGGTTTAAGGAATCCTTATTTCATAATCTTTTAAGCAGCAAACACATATCTGATACCATTACAATACATAACATCGACATACTAATATTTTTCTTACCGCTTGAGATGATGGAAGGGGATAATAATAGCATACTAATACTTCTGAAAGGTATTTCAAGAGTTGTAATTTTTTGTTGGCAAATCAAAACTGGAAATTTGGATAATGGGATATTTTTATCATACCTAAGAATACCTAATAAAGATCCTCCATTTGGAGTTATCATTTGGAAAGTTAAACGGGCCTTTTTTTTTTTTTTTTTTTTTTTTTTTTTACAATGGATCCAACATTGAATGCTCACTGAAAACTATTTTGAGTTTGTTTTTTACGAAGTCATTGCATTTATAACATATTTTTCTATTTTTCCTCAAAGAATATTTCATGAGAAAATAATGCAAAGTCGTCACATATCTGTGGGAGAGAAAAATCACCATGACTGCTTCATTGAAGGTACTATAATCCCAGATAATTGTCCTGCCACAACTCCATTAGCGCTGACAAGAGACCTCGAGTATATGAAGTGAGCATAAACCTTACACATTGTTTCGATCTGACGTCAGTTGAGTATAAAACCGATGACCATTGCTGATATATATATATATATATATATATATTACACATATATATGCATATATATACATATATATATATACATATACATATTTATAGATAGATAAATAGATAGATAGATAGAAAGATAGATAGATAGATATGAACAAAACAGGCGATCATTGCTGATACATATTATATATACAGTGTATATATATATATATATATATAATACATACATATATATATATATATATATATATATATATACACTGTATATACACGTTTGTCTATGTGTAAATATACAGTGAATGTGTATGTGTTTTCTAATAAATTTGGCAAGCTATCCGAGATGCAGTCACATTTTCAAGGATGCAAAATACATGAACAGAATAATAGAAAAAATAAAAATTAAAAGTATGAAATTCATGCGAAGATTTATAGCCAATACTCGTTAGAAAACAAATGAGACATAAAAACTGTCAAAAATGGTAAAATACGCCAATAAACAATAAAAAATATAAAAAACAATCTTTAAAAACTGAATAAAAAAAGCTCACTAATCATTACAGTAAAAGTCAAAACCTAAACAGGGCAGCAAATGTTGAAGTCATCTCTGGACTAAATGTGTAAAGTGACCGAGTTGGTCGAATTATTCAATGATGGTTGAAACTGCCTACTGTACAATACAACGATTGCCAATGATAACTTGTTTGGTGTTTGCATAATAATGAAAAACTCCCTAGTACTGAATGTAATGCTTACGCTTCTTATAACATTTAATTGTGCCCACGCGAACACACACACATGATATTTCTCAAAGGAAAATTTAATTATTTTGATTAAGTTTTTTTACAGATGATGAAACAGCAGACCGAATGTGCAATTAGTTGAGGATTCCTAAAATTTGTTTATTTTGCTTTGTATGTTTAGAAGTTTTCTTTCATTTGCCTTTGATACACCTTTAAGCCACAAGAATATATTATGATTCTACTGTTTAATTGCGACAGTTATCCTTGTTTCAAATTGTTTTTTTATATCTCATCCTCTCTTGCAATTAGGCTTTTTAAAAAGACTTGGTTAAAATTATTAAGATGTTCTGGAGATAATCTTGGCAATTAATTTTCTATGAGATCCATAGAAAAGTCGAAGATACATGGATTAAAGTACAAAGGTCACTGACGTTACAAGGCTCTGTGTCAAGCTTGAAATGAAATGAGAATTGAACAACTGAAGACACAGCTCTCAAGTCAGGCCTCCTTAACTACACCTAACTCTCTCTCTCTCTCTCTCTCTCTCTCTCTCTCTCTCAAGTCAGGCCTCCTTAACTACACCCAACTCTCTCTCTCAAGTCAGGCCTCCTTAACTACACCCAACTCTC
>NC_090751.1:16310179-16320179 GCF_036898095.1 Palaemon carinicauda
CTTAAAATATGATAAAGCAAGCGTTTAGTAATAAATCCGATTAGGCTCCTGTTAAATCAAGGCAAAGAAATATGACTGCAATATAGAACGTAAACTGCAAGTGAAAGAACATGCATGGAATGATCATCAGGGCGTTGCTTACTATGCAACAGAATAAAGAGACTATTATGAGCCTTTAAATCATGGCACATTAGTAAACAACGCAGGTTTGACCTCACTTCATTTGGGCATCACCCTACCCTTTAAATCACAGCGAACCACGGCACATTATGCACGTATGTTTGTGTATGAGCATACGTGTAAAGGAAAATTAAGATTGAAAGAAAAAAATCTTGGTACATTCAACAACTGAACTTTTGCAAATAGTACTGCATAATAGTTAAGAAAAACTCATGTCATCGGCTGGTAAATGGGAAGCAAAAATGACTGGAAATTATGGGGTTAAGAAAGAAAATGGGATGAGAACTGTCAGCATAATTTACAGTACATTGAATATCGTGAGAGAGAGAGAGAGAGAGAGAGAGAGAGAGAGAGAGAGAGAGAATTCTAAAATTATATATCAATGGTAACAGAAATCTCAGTACTGTGTAGGGTTTTTATTCAATTTGACCAAGGGGACCAAAAGAATGCATAAATTTCTTCATTCATAGACATGTCAAAACATATGGTCGGTGATTGAAAAATCCACTTAAAAATTACAATCAAAGTTAAATAGGCCTTTTACTTAAACGTCATCACGCTAACTATATCTCTTTGGGCGACACACTTGACCAGATTGGGAAAAATACTTTCTTTTCTACCGTATGAGCAAGTATCATATCTATACAGGAGAAACGAAATATGCAAATTTTGTTAGGGCAAACTTCATATATACATATCTATTTTTTTCTACATTAAGGGTTACTTTCTAAAACACTGAGGCACCTGCCAGTGAGGAAAGAAAACGAGTTGCCGAAAGATTAAAATATATAATCGGGAGTTTTCGTATGAAAACCATGGTATTGACGTCTAAAACAAACTATTATCTAATATGATAAGAAATATCCATACAGAAATGTTCTCACTCAATGTGTTTCAATTCAATTAATTTTTTACGCTATTAATTTAGAAATTACAAACATTCAAATGGGCGTGCGTATAATTTTTTTGACAGTTCAAAATTCAGTAAAACTGAAAGAACATAATTTACTAAACGTTGCATACATATATATATATATATATATATATACATATACATATACATATATATATATAAAAAAAAAACACTGGACAAAGTTCAAATTGATTATATATTTACTCATTATTAAGACCCCAATATAGTGTTACATAAATAGCAAGGAGAAGGCATCACGTTACTCTGAAAAAAAAAGGCAAAGTAGAATAATGATCATTCATTTAATAATAATTCTTAACTCTACCTGTTATGGCTTTGATAATAATAATAATAATAATAATAATAATAATAATAATAATAATAATAATAATAATAATAATAATAATAATAATAATAATAATAATAATAATAATAATAATTACTACCCAATAGCAGAAGAATCCCATCGCACTAAGAAAACTATTCCGAACCTTGAGCGTTTTTCCTTGTACCCCGAAGGATGCCTCAGAACTGACCCGATTTTTGGCCGCCATAATGTATCTTAACTCACGCTTCGATCTTTTGACATCGACCTCAGTCATGACGATCTTCTCCGTCGCCGCCGTGCTCTTTTACGTAAAAATTGTAAAAATCACGAAAACATTTCCATAACAATGAACTGCAGCCGTCGTTAAACATAGGCAATTTCAAAGGAGAAATGGAATCTGAATGTAATGGGGTTGTCAAACAAGGCCTTTCTAAGTTAAAAGTTTGCGAAATTTCATCGCTACTTTCATAAAAGCCTGATCCCATCTCGACTAATATGAACTTTCAAAAAATAAATTGAAGTAATGAAGACTTGTACTGCATTTCCGTAGTCAGTTTTTTGAAATGAGGCCTAAGCTGGAAGTTCGATGTACTTCAGCAAGTTTACACAGCAACAAACCTTCTCAAGAAAGGAATTAAATGACCTATTGAGGTATTGAATTAAAAGCCCAAGATAGAGACGACTGGTGAAATCTAAAGTCAACACGAGTAGATGATGATTGTATTATTATCTTCTATTTCCTAGCTTATTTCGATAAATAAACTTCTTTAGAAATAAAATTCCCTGTCTAAATCAGGATAAACTTCGAGAGAGAGAGAGAGAGAGAGAGAGAGAGAGAGAGAGAGAGAGAGAAAGAGAGAGTCCTCCATTAATGTTACTTGTATTCGATAAGAAAAGGACAGAAAGCCAAAATGTTACTGTCCTTCATTCTCACTAAGCTAACAACGTTAAAACCAGTAAGCCCGGCGACAATCTAAAATCCATTTTTCAGTCATTTTCTCCGGTTATATCATTTGACATGTTAAGATTTTCAAAGAGGATTGGATAGATATATGGAATTAGGTCCCTTTGGCCAGGCACTGGGCCCGGGAGATAAAGTTGCAACTATAGTCCATTTCTTTTAGCAATGCATATTTGCACCGACTCGCGGCGGTACCCTTTTAGCTCGGAAAAGTTTCCTGATCGCTGATTGATTAGAACTATCTTGTCCAACCAATCAGCGATCCGGAAACTTTTCCGAGCTAAAAGGGCACCGCTGCGAGTCGGTGCAAATATGCATCGCTAAAAGAAATGGACTATAGGAAAAAATTGCAGTGCACTACAAAGTAAACATTATCGGAACGGAATTATATTGCTAAAGTGAGTCCCTTTAATAAAACTGACAGTGCAATGTGCGACGTGAACTGACTTTCAAACATATTCCCTAAATACCGCTAAACTTTTAGTAATTAAATTCTTACTAGTAAAAGAATGTTTTAAACAAATAAATGATAGTGATCATGGTATCGTTATCAAGCAACTATATTAATTAGCTAAGTACGTTTCATATCAAGTGAACACTGTCATACATTCCAAAGATAATGTCACATAATTCATTATAATAAATATAATTATTCCGATCATTCTTTGCAACAAAGAAATATGAAGCTAAACAATAAATAAAAATATAAAGAGTATAAACTGCAGGAGCACTTAATATAATTTACAATAGTATAATATCTTAAGACCTCAATCAAGTACGTGCGCTTAATACCAATGAATTTTTTCATGACAATTAAAACAAGAAATGAACGCATTGAACATAATTAAAAAATCTTCAAGACGAAATTAAATTTAAAAAGTCATGATTTCTCGTGACTTTTCTTCATTCAGAAAATAACAGTTAATATCATCCTAAAAAAGAAAAAAAAAAATCGCAGTATGTCATAACCATTATCGCTGAAGCATTAAATTTTACAACCTGAAAATGTTTGTGGCCAAGATTTCTTTTTCCTTTTACATTAGAATACAGCTAGTGTATTCTAATTCAGTACTGTCTACATTATGTTACTTTAACGGTATGTATATTCCGTATAAAGACTAACAACGCTACATAAATTTTTATTGTTAACTGAAGGAGGACAGGGAAAAGCTACCTTGGAAAATCAGTAAGCAAATCTAACTGAAGAAGGACAGGTAAAAACTTCCTGGGAAAATCAATAAGAACATCAAACTCAAGCTCATTAAAGCGAATTTGTTCCCCAAGTTACATTACGTCTTCCAAAATCAATGATACGCTCTGCCACCTACAATACATTATTTTTACATATATAAATTCGTGTATTATCAATATCACCCGACCTGACACAATCAAATATATAGGTAAAAGTGTCCCATAAACACAGACAATAAATACACAAAAGTATATCAACAGGAGTATGAGGATTTAACAACAGCGGCAATGATAATAATAATAATAATAATAATAATAATAATAATAATAATAATAATAATAATAATAATAATAACGCTATTGGTTACTAAAACATAAAACAAATGCGCATAGTATTTCCAAAATAAGAATTAATAGAAACTAATCAAATAACATTAATAAACCTACCACCCAGACATTATGCTTCGTTAAAGAACAAAACGTTAATAATCATACTCATATTAAGTAAATATGAAAAAGAACTAGTGCAATGCTGAAGTAATATTCAAGTTAAAATGTAAAATGACACCATGAATGTAATAAAAAAAACGAATACATATACACACACACACACACACATATATATATATATATATATACACACACACACACATATATATATATATATACACATATATATATATATATATATATATATATGCATATATATATATATATATACATCAATGGCTTAACGAAAAGACTATTTTACAGCAAAAGAAATTTACCAAAACAGAGAAGAAAAAGAAAAAGACCTTTTATTCGGTTACATTTTCAGATGATACTCCTTTAACAAACCATATTTCGTCAAAATTTTATACTTACTCTTCGCAGTTTATTTTTAGTCAAAATTTAAAAGAAACATGAGAACAAGTAACCATCAGAATACTAAACGTTATTCAACAAAGAAGTCTCCCATGAAAACCACAATTTGCCAAGGTACTAACTACTATTTGAGGTACTACCACGAGCGTCACAGAATACCTTAAAGACTGGCCAAACAGTTCGATGCTGCATTCATGTTTCGCTACGGCTCTTCTCTGCCTACACAGTTTAAATAATTTAGCATATTCCTTATACATTCTCCTCTTTCCTCAAACATCTGACAACACTGTGCATTATGCATCTTACACTCACTTGGGTGGGTAGCTACTTGTGTCAATTGACTATTTGCCCAAATGGTGAGTACTGTAGAAAACGCTTTAGCTGGAATAATAAGCATTTCTAGGACACTCCGAAGGGTTCTTGATTTTAGGAGGCTTTCGGTATCTCAGGATCTTGGGACATGTTTTACCCCACATGTATTAGTTAGTATAAGAAACTAAGCACCTAGTTATAGTTGAAAAAGTTCACTGAAGCTCTTCTTGAATCTTGACATATCTCTTCAGGTTTTTTTTTTTTTATACATTATACAAACAAAATGTAAGAGAAAATCCCTGGACACAAAACTGGACTAATTATGGATATTTCGGGAAAGAAACCCTACTACGAAATCAAATCAATTTTAACTTATTTTGGACTGTGGCATAACCTTTGTACCCCGCCCTTCCACTGTCTTTGGTTAAAGCTCTCAGGCTTAGTGGTATACTTAAGAACACGTCTGTCAATTTGCTCTTTTTGTTGCTTAAATGGAGTGGAGGACATGCTTAATAGAAGAGCTAAAGAGGCCTGGTGGTTCATTAAGAAATTGACTTTTCTTTATCTATTTTGGCCTTCATCATTGATCTTCATTATCATCAACGTAACTGCTGTCCTCAGTAAACAGACATGTTCACACTTATTTTTTCCCAATAGTTTGTGGTGTACTACTGGATTTTGCCGTAAGGGACTGCTTTCCTTATTGGAGCCTTTAGTTTTTGTAAAATTCTGCTTTTCCAACTAAGGTTGCAGCTGGACATACAATAATAATAATAATAACAATAATAATAATAATGATAATAATAATAACAATAATAATAATAATAATAATAATAATAACAATAATAATAATAACAATAATAATAATAATAATAATAATAATAATAATAATAATAATAATAATAATATTATAAAAGGTTTAGACTCTAGACCAAGGAAACTTTACTCTGTCAACAAAAAACTAGAATGGGATATTAAAGCGAAACGCATCAGTATCGGTAAAAGGGACTAGAGAATTTTGACCATTCAATATTGAGAAGGAATCCTTCAATGTCCACCATAGAAAATAAAATTTTTCGCGTAATTATAAATACTGAACATATATTTTGATCGTTTAGGAACCCCGTAAGACATGGTACAATGAATAATACTCCATACATTATTATCTAATGCATTAATATAAATACAGCTACTGGAGCTTTCTTATTAAAGAGACACTCCCGAACAAAATATAAAAGATACGAGTTACTGCCATAATATGAATAAAAATACATAAGACGGGATATCAATTATCATTGGGCTTTCCTCTTTTGTTGTGATTATAAATCAAGGAATTAAACTGAAATCCTACTAATTTCGTAGCCAGTGTGATATACGCACTTACATACATACATAGATACATATATATATATATATATATATACACACATATATATCTATATATATATATATATATATACACACACATATATATATATATATACATATATATATACACACACACATATATATATATATATACACACACATATATATATATACACACACATATATATATATATATATATATACACTATACACTATATATAGTTTGTCACTTATAATATTTATGTAACACGGACTTTATTTTCAACATAAACAAAAAACACAATTCAACATTCCATTAAGCTTGAAATTAAAACGACCAATAAACAAAAGTGACTTCCTCCACTAAACTGATGCTACCATTGTAAACAAATTTCATAAACCATCAGCTCAGACAACAACGAAGCCAACCGTGACATCATCTGCTATGGTCGAGACCGTCTGGAAGTAAAGACCCCCGAAGGTAATGACTATAATCCAATGACGACCTTCCAAAACTAGGTCACGTAAATGGAGGCGTAGAGGCTCGGCAGAGCTCACGAAAAGGTGCTAATGAAGAATGAAAGTGGGAGGGGCTTATCAGGGGGGTGGGATAGGCTTCTTTCGAAGTCGAGTATATATATATCTGGCTCTCGCATCTTCAGACATCGTCTTCCGAGTTTCATCTTCTATCAACGACTAAGTCTTCTCTTACTTAGCAGAACGACCCGAGCTCCTTTCTTCAAAGGTTCTATCGATCCTATTTTTTCCATCTACCCTTCTTTTCTACCGAAATGAAGGCAATAGTAGTTCTGGGTAAGTCTAGTTTTATCTTCGTTATAAAAGTGTTTTACGCCGTTAAAATCTTCCTAAGGTGAAAATTTCATGAAAATTTTATTTGTTTTCATTTAAAATATCCTATTACAGTCTGATATATTCCAAGAAATAATGATATAAATAAATTAATAAGGTATATTATCTACTCTCTTCAGCCCTTTTCGGAGTGGCCGTGGCACAAAACTTCCCTTCCAGCACTTACGGTGCTCCAAACGGAGGTTTTTCAAATGGGTTTGGGGGTTCAAACGGAGCCCCTAGCAATGGCTATGGAGCTCCTCCAAGCACAGCATATGGTGCCCCTAACGGTGACTTTGGAGTTGATTCTGAAATCGCTGCTCTAGAAGAGAGCATACCAGGTGGCGGTGTTCCAGGAGAGGACTACCCTATCTTAGCATCCGTCCCCGACACTGGATTCTCTTGCGATGACCAAATCGTCCCTGGATATTACGCCGATACCGCCCCTGAAGCTGGCTGCCAGGTCTTCCACATCTGCCAGGATAGACCCAATGGACGCCGCCAGCAGGACTCCTTCCTCTGCCCCAATGGAACCATCTTCAACCAACAGTACCTCGTCTGTGATTGGTGGTACAACTTTGATTGCTCTACAGCTGTAGATTTCTATTCAGTCAATGAACTTATTGGAGTAGATCCCAATGCTGGATATGGTTACGGCAATGGCAATGGAAATGGTAACAACGGAAATGGATACAGCAATGGTAATGGCGGTAATGGCAACGGAAGGAATGGATACAGCAATGGAAACGGTAACGGCAATGGCAATGGAAAGAATGGATACAGCAATGGAAACGGTAACGGCAATGGCAATGAAGGAATGGATACAGCAATGGTAATGGAAATGGTAATGGCAAGAATGGATACAGCAATGGCAACGGTAATGGTAATGGAAGGAATGGATATAGCAATGGTAATGGTAATGGAAATGGCAATGGAAAGAATACATATAGCAATGGAAACGGTAATGGCAATGGTAATGGAAAGAATGGTAATGGTAACGGAGTGAATGGATACAGCAATGGTAATGGAAATGGTAATACCAGAAATGGCAATGGCAATGGTAATGGAAGAATTGGATACAGCAATGGAAATGGCAATGGTAACACCGGATACACAAATGGTAATGGAAACGGCAACGGAAGGAATGGATACACCAATGGTAACGGAAATGGGAATGGAAGAAACGGCAAAAGCAATGGAAGAAATGGTAATGGAAATGGAAATGGTTACAGCAATGGAAGAAATGGCAATGGAAATGGCAATGGTTACAGCAATGGAAGAAATGGTAATGGTAATGGCAATGGCTATAGCAATGGCAATGGAAACGGAAATGGCAATGGAAACGGAAATGGCAATGGTTACAGCAACGGCAATGGAAACGGAAATGGCAATGGTTACAGCAACGGCAATGGAAACGGTAATGGAAATGGCTATAGCAACGGCAATGGAAATGGTAATGGCTATAGCAACGGCAATGGAAACGGAAATGGCAATGGTTACAGCAACGGAAATGGAAACGGCAATGGAAATGGCTATAGCAACGGCAACGGCAATGGAAATGGCAATGGCTATAGCAACGGCAATGGAAACAGTAATGGAAATGGCTATAGCAACGGCAATGGAAACGGTAATGGCAATGGCTATAGCAACGGCAACGGAAACGGTAATGGAAATGCCTACAGCAACGGCAATGGAAACGGTAATGGCAATGGCAAGACCAACGGCAACAGAAACGGTAATGGAAATGGCAATGGCTATAGCAACGGCAATGGAAACGGTAATGGCAATGGCTATAGCAACGGAAACGGTAATGGAAATGGCAATGGCTACAGCAACGGTAATGGAAATGGCAACGGCGCAGCCCCTCTCTCTCAGACTTACGGCATCCCAGCTGCTCCATCAGAAACTTACGGTGCCCCTCCCGTCCTTGCAGACTCATACGGTGCCCCTTTTTAGAAAGGGTTTCCTCTTCTGTTTACTTTTTTCCCCACTGAACACAATGTTTAACGAACTCAGATATTCATCCATACTCTTTGGCTGATACTGTTTCTAATTTGAAGGATTAGAAATTATCTTAGTATACAGTAACTTTCTTAAACAAATTTATTTCCGAAATTTTTATGTTTACTGTCTCAGGATTCAGTATATTTCTTCTGTCAAAAAGTTCCTACAAACCATTTCAGATGTTCCTCTTGCTAAATGTATTGTTATTATTTATATTGTATCTTATTATCTTTTCATTTCTGCTTGTCTTTCTTAGAATTAGTTGACTTTCTAATATTATTGGAAGACGAAAACGAATATAACTATGTAGTATTTAAACGAGTTTTCCTAGTGAAGCATTACGAATAAAGATATTTATACACGAAGAAGTTTTTATTTGCAAACCATAGTAAAAATAATTTGATATTGATATTCTTATTGAACCAATAAAGTACCTTGAACATACCGCCGGGATTGACAAATTGCAATCATTGCAAAACACGCAACTTACAACAATAGTTAATAACAAAACAAAGATGAGAAGATAGATATATCTTATTTTTTTAGAAGTATTATCAAATCAGACGATATCTGGAATTAAATATAATATAAACAAAAAGTGAATTCCTCTGAAAAGTAGTGACTGTAAAGAAAAATACAATAACCTGAGGCACATTACGCTTGAGCTATATAATAACTAATAAGCAACCAAGTTAAATAAGCGGAAAATCAGTGTCACAAAATCAGTGCAAAGATCTTGTAATAAATTTCTAAGAGACAAAAAAAAAAAAAAAAAAAAAAACTCAGGATAACCAAAAGAAAGTTATGTAAGGCACAAATACTTGAATCTTACTGTGATGAAATGAAGCCGTAAATAAAATTCGATTGGAAGAACTTGACTTTTTCAAAATCAAGTATATAAACAAAATCTTGTATAAAAAAAAAAAGCAGCAGCATGACTGAAATCATCCACATGAAAAAATAGTTCTCCAAAAATACCTATAAGTGAATGAAGGCCTGCTACATGATTTTACTTAAATTCAATATAAAGCATTGCATGAAGAAATTTCAG